>NC_142471.1:93058225-93212983 GCF_049115385.1 Moschus berezovskii | reverse complement strand
TTGGGTTCCTGTGAGTCTTGCTAATCCTTCCTGGAGTGGAAGTCGCTTGCTTTTGGAGCAAAGGACTTCTTTCCCAGACCATGGTGGGGTGACCACACAGGCTCCCTCCCACCCTCTCTCCCCGCTTTGATGGGATTAAGCGGCTGGGGAGATTCATTTCAGCTAACAGGCTCTGACTGACAGCCTCTGGCGGGGTCAGCTCCGAAACATCCCCTGGCCCCAGGGAGAAACTCACATTTCCTCTTCTTGAAAAATTACTCCTCGAAGGCTCCATTTAAATTCTTTCTCAATAGAAATTTCCCATAAATTTACTGCTCTTAGAGAGTCTCATTTTCTCCAACGGAACCCGAGGAAGGAAAATAAATTCTTCTTTTTGGGGGAGATGTCTTTCCTTTCAGGTGTTAAATGTCCATGTGTGATTTATTTGAATGAACACAGGTGAGTTAATTCTATAAGCACGGACCCCAGAGGGGCCAGCATTGCTGTAAACACAGCGGAACTGTTTTGAGACACAGCCATGGGATGGCGTTGACGAGTTCAGAGGATGTGTCCTCATCGCCTCCACCAGCTGCCAGCCCAGAGGCCACAGAGCAGGTCCTGGGAAGGGTGAGGACCCAGTGACCCTCAGGGGCTGCGGCGGGCTCTTCCCTGCGCTGCTCACTCTTTCACGGTCCGTCCTTCTCACTCGCCAGGCCTCTGAGCAGGGGCCACCCCCCTACCCCTCTCCTCACCCCTCACCCCGACTCACTGTCTGCCTGGTACCCCCTGCATCCCATCGCCAGCACTTTATCTTCCGCTTGGTCTGATTTTCCATCTCTACCTTCCGGCTCTAGAACCCAAGTTCCTGGAGTTCCAGGAGTTCCTGGAGGGCAAGCTCAGGGCTGGCTGTGCCAGAAACGGCCCCGGACCACAGTCAAGCCCCGGACGGTGGCTGATGGGAGAGCGGAGGATGAGGAAGACCTGGGTGGGGGTGTCTGGTTAAGCAGCGCTGTCTGGCTCTCAGGGGAGCCCTTTGGAGTCCAGACATCAGAGTCCCATCTGCACTCTGTAGCTGCTCGGGGAGGGCTGGAAGGGGGCTCCAGAGTCCACCTGCTGGCCCCGAGGACTGAAGGGAGAAGGGTGGACCATGTTCTCATCGTGGGATGGGGCAGGGAGGACCAAGGTGAGAGGAGAAGCCTGAGCACGTTCCCTGATGGGAAGCGTCAGGGGGAGGAAGCGTCCAGGGTGATTGGATGGAAAAGACCACGCTTCTCAGATGCAGACGCAGGGGCCAGGCTGGGGGCAGGGGTCTCCCGGGGAGCGTCCGGTGGGGTGAGGCGTCATCTCCTGGGAACCGCTCTCCGTGGGTTCCCGGGGCGCCGGGCACCTCTGGGCGCTTTGTCACACAGCAGTGTCACTGTTCAGTTGCCTGTAGCCCCCCCTCCCACCCTGACCTGCAAGCTTGTGAGCCGGGGGTGCATCTTGTTGATGTTGGCATCCCGGTGTCCTGTAGAGTGGGTGCCACGCAGGAGGACCCCCTCAGCCAGTGACTCTTCAGTACGGGCCTGAGATGGGCCCGTGGCGGCAGGGGCATGCCTGTGTGTCCCATGAATCTGGTCTCTGCTGGGTAGGGCGGAGGACCTTTATTTTAATCTCGGAATACGGGTCTGTGGTTTTCTCCTTCTTTCAAAGCACATGTTCATAAAACGGAGTGGGAAAACGTCTCTTTCAGAGACAGAAGCGCCACTCAAGGGAACGCCTGAAGTCAGGTTCCCGCCCCCAGGTGCCTCGCGCTGCACTAGGGGCTGACCCTGGGGGCAACACTGAGTGTGCACAGCGTCCTCGAGGGGAGCCACGGCCACCACAGTCCCGCTTCCTAAGCTGGCCTCCCCAGATCAGGTCAGTTCCGTTCAGCTCAGTTCAGTCACTCAGTCGTGAATATTCAGGACTGATCTCCCTTAGGATGGACTGGTTGGATCTCCTTGCAATCCAAGGGACTCTCAAGAGTCTCCTGCAAAACCACAGTTCAGAAGCATCAATTCTTCGGTGCTCAGCTTTCTTTATGGCCCAACTCTCACATCCATACATGACTACTGGATCAGGTTGCCCAGCAGCAGGTGACCCGCTTTTGGAACGGTGACACCTGCTGACAAATGTGGTGGAGGAGGAGGCCACGCTGGGGGGTCCAGGCCTATGACTGGCTTGAGTCTGGCCTTGCTTTGCTGCTCATCAGCCCTGGAACCTTGACACGTCGGTTCTGTGGCTCCCACCTGTTTCTCCCTGGATCTGAAGGGTCAGTTTCCTATAGTTCAGAGCAAATGACTCCAGGATGCAGAGCCTGGGGACCCATCCTGTATCCTTCCTGACCTGTGCTTTTGGATTCACCTGGCCCCCTGGTGAAAGCCACACCGAGGTCCCGTAAATCACGCTGATGGGGCACCTGACAGGCCCATCCCATCCGTCTTCATTCATCTTTCACCAGCTCAGGAGGAGGGCTCAGCCCGTGGGGCCTCCAGCCCACCCTGCCCTCGTAGAAGGGGATTTTAGAAGCCCCAAAACAAACAGAATGAAACTTCTGATGGCGATCCCTCACGGAATTTCTGAGCTTGCCTTCTCTTTCTGAGAAGAAATATATCTACCTGAACACAGTTACCGGGTGTTGTTGACGGAGTGAGATGAACACTGTCCCTCTTGTCCCAGTAACTCCTTGCCGTTTCTGGTTTTAATCTTTAGGAAAGGAACGTAGGTGACTAGAGAAATTTCAAAAGCACTGTAATTTATATTTAAGAATATCGTGGCTTATATGCCCCATGAGGAAGGGATGGGAAGCACACAGTAAAAATTCCATTCTCTCCAGAGTAAAGGTTTTGCTCAGGTATTGTGCTTAATAAACCTGCTTAGTAAAATACAGGGACAGCCTTCTCTTTTCTGAACAATGTAGGGTTTTCAGCTTTATATGAGTGCATGTGTGCTTAGTTGCTCTGTCATGTCTGATTCTTTGCGACCCAATGGATTGTAGCCCATAAGGCCCTTCTGTCCATGGGATTTTCCAGGCAAGAATATTAGAGTGGGTTGCCATTTCCTCCTCCAGGGGATCTTCCTGACCCAGGGATCAAACCCAGGTCTCCTGCACTGCAGGTGGATTCTTTACCATCTGAGCCACCAGGGAAGTCCCTTTCAGCATTATGAAAGGTTTATTTTTGGCCACACTTGGTCTTCATTGCAGCAAGCAGGCTTTCTCTAGTTCTGGCCCACTGACTTATTTGCCCCGTGGCATGTGGGATCTTAATTCCTCCACCAGGGAGCGAACCCATGTCTCTTGCTCTGGAAGGTGAATTCTTCACCACCGGACCACCAGGGAAGTCCCAGCTTTATGAAATCGATGCAAATACCTGGGAGCTAAGGACCTGTGGGATGAGTGATGCTTTGAAACTGAAGCCAGGAGCCAGCATCTGCCTGGAAGGAGGCACTCTGGGAAGCAGGTGTTGGGAGTGGTCCAGAGGGAGCCCCAGGAGGTGAGGATCTCCTGCAGACCCCCTGTAACTGGACTGAGGGCTTCTCTTCCTACTGAATGTCAACCTTTGGCAAGTCCAGTGGATTCCTGGAGCCCTTGAGGTTGTTTAGCCGCTCAGTGGTGTCTGACTCTTTGCGATCCCATGGATGCAGCACACCGGGCCTCCCTCCCTCACCATCTCCCAGAGTTTGCCCAAGTTCATGTCCACTGAATCACGTCCATTACATCCTTGAGTCCTATATTTCCCTAGACTGAGGTCTCGGCAGCTCTGTCCCACGGGGCTGCAGCTCTGGGACTGGAGTCCGGGTCTCCCCTGGAGCTGAGTCCCTTCCTCTTCCCCCCCCCCCCCCCGGATCCCACTTGGCCCAGTCTTGGCTGCTTCACCTTTTGCCATCACAGAAGGTACCAGAAGAAACATTTCCGCAGAGCTCGCTTTGCCGCGCCTGTTCTCCAAGAAGAGTATCTGGTGAAGGAGCGCATTCTTCCCTAAAGAAACTATTTCAGGCAACTGTCCAAGGATCTATCTGTTGTATACTTTCAGTAGTAAAAATTCATCAGGATTCCTTAAACTGGTGTTCTGAGAATTAGGAAAGCTTATCAGCACACACAGAAAAGAAACAAGAAAAGAGCAGTGAAAGTGTTTGGCGGTTCCTTTTCGTTGTATCCCTTTAAGCGGGAAACCAGCTGAAACCTACCCAGAGAAGTTCAAGTGTCCCGTCCTTAGAACAGTCAGCTCCCTACATACTTTTAAAGAGGCGAGTGAGCACTCCGTCAGCGTCCGGTGTGAGTGAGACGGCAGCGGGCCCTCCGCCTCCTGCTGCCGCCGATGCTTCCGCTCCACCGTCTCCCGCCTCCTCTCCTTCCTCCAGCCAGAGTCTTCCTGAGTGTCCAGCCCCTGCGCGCCAGCCCCTGCGCGCCAGCCCCTGCACTGTACTTTTCAAGGTACTCTACTGTAAGATTAAAAGTGTTTTCTGTATTCTTTGTGCTGGTTTTTCTGTATCATTTCTGTGAAAAGTCTGATAAACCTATTTGAGTACAACAGTAATATAGCCGATTGAGCTGGTTGGGTACCTAGGCTAACTTTGTTGAACTTGCGAACAAGCTGGACTTACAAACACGCTCCAGGCATGGAATTTGTTTGTATGTGGGGGACTGGCAGTGATTCACACCACCAACCAGCAGAAATGAAGGAGAATTGAATTTCTCCTCCAAACTCTTCCAAATTGAATGAAGAGTTTCTAGGATTTTTAAAGCATGAGTGTCACAGCCGTGAGAAAATTGGACACTCCCTCCATCTGGCTTTTCCTCAGGCTTTCAGATGAAGACGAGGAAGCAAATTCCCTGAGCAAAGAAGGCAGAATGTTTTCCTCTGCACGAAATTTGCTTGGTGGCCTTCATTTGTACTAAAGCAAGGCGACCCCGTTGAGAATCTCCGTGGCAGTGGAGTGTAATTGCAGTGAAAAATGAGTCTAAATTAGTGAAAAGACAAATGCTGCCATCTGTCAAGTGACATTTCAATTGTCTTTACATCATCATCCATCTTTTAAAGTTTGAGCCTTTCAACCCGAAGAAGCTTTTGAACACCAAACAGAGAGACGATGTACACTCGATTCGTATTTCTGCTCTGCATCTGAGGGGGGCGAGGAATTACACCCTCACACAGATTACACCATCCTGAGAATCTTTCTAACTTCCTTAGTGACTGGCAATTTTTAAGGGCTCTGAATGTGTCTCTGTGATCACTCTCAGCACTGCCAAAGGGACTGGACTTAGGGTTTCCACTAGGAGTAAGAAATAGGCTGTGTGTTCTCAAGGGAGTGTGTTTGGTGTATCTGTGTGTGTGTATGGGTGTGTGTTTATGCACCTACAGAATCCTATGAAGTGGTTGAGAAAGAGGACTGACTTTACCAAAAGCAGACATCTACATAGACCGATGCCAACAGCTCATGTATGTATGCCTGGTAGAGCCTTGGCATCGTCCCTTCAGGGAAACTGACCAGAAATCCCAAGGTCTTTTTAGCACCAACTTGTGTAGGCAGCTTCATTATTTTAGAGCAGGGATTCTCACCCCCAGCACTACTGACATGTTGGGCCCTATGATTCTCTGTCTCAAGGACTGTCCGCTGCATCATAGGGTGTTTAGCAGCACCCCTGACTTCTACTTGCTGGGTGCCCATAGCATCTTTCCCCACCCTAAGCTGTGACAAGCAAAGATGTGTCCAGACATGGCTGCGTGTCCCTGGGGGCAAAACTACCTGAGTGAGGTCCACCAGTGTACAGATGTGTGTGTGTTGGGGGGGTGTGTGTGTGTGTGTGTGTTTCTGGTGACGGGACGTTAAAAGGCCCACGTATCCCAGAGAGCCCTCCACAGGGCTGTCTGTGTACAAGCCATCTGACACGTCTCTAAGGGACAGTGATCTCTTTTGTCCTGTTTACCTTACTGGCAGGTGGCTGGCCGGCGTCTTTGGAATGATCAGTCAGATGCCTCTCGGAGAAGCTGCCCTGACTTTGCCTTCGGGCTCTGCCTTCTGCACCGCTAAGCCCTGCTCCTCCACCCCCACCTGGTCCTCGGGATTCTCTGGGACGATGGTGACAGGGTGTGTTGATTTCAGAAGATGCATGAGCTTAGGGAGTGCCTGGCAGTTCCCAGGACCCGTGTCTCTGCCCTCAGCCCTGCCCTCACCCTCCTGGTCAGTCTCCATGGCCCTTGACACCACTCTCCTGATCAGTGAGGGGCAGCTGGCCCCGGGACACGGCTCCTTCTTCACATTCTTGGAGGCCTGCGGACCATCCTACGACCCCACGGATGTGGCCGCCTGGCCTTTGTGCAGCCGTGTTCTGCCATCCCCTGGCCCTGGGAACCACCTGTGCTCTGGCTCCTGGCGGTGATGCTGTTGATTACAAAGCTGTAAAAGGTTAGCGGCAAACAGGCCATCCTGGAAGATGAGGGAAACCGAGTCAGGGATTCACTCGGGGCCACACAGCTAGTGTGGACCGAGCTCCCACTCGGGCTGCCTGTTCTGAGTCTCTCTTGGCTCCCACGAAGCCAGAAAAGGGTGCCATCTACACGTAAGAAAGGCCACACAGAGCAGCTCCATCAACTGTCCCTTTGGGACACGTCGCCACTGAGGACCAGACCCCAGGGATTCAGAGAGGAAGGGCCCACCCGTCCGGGCCTTGAGGATAGAACTTCATGGTGCACAGATGGGGGTGGGGTTGGGGGGTGATGAGGGACCCTGGCTGATCTCCAAAGACTTTTCTCAGAGACCTGCCCACCAGCCAGCCACAGATCACAGACCAGCCGCTCTGCCAAGCATGTGCATGCGTGCTAAGTCTTTTCAGTCGTGCCCGACTCTTTGTGACCCCATAGACTGTAGCCCGCCAGGCTCCTCTGTCCATGGGCTTCTGCAGGTAAGAATACTGGAGCAGGTTGCCGTGCCCCTCTGCCAGAGCTCTTCCTCACCCGGGGACTGAACCTGCATCTCTAATGTCTCCTGCATTGGTAGGCAGGTCTCTTTACTCCCAGCGCCACCTGGGAAGCCCGCCAAGCATTCTGCTAGGACTCAAAGATGCAAAAGAAATGGCTCCTTCTCTCCAAGGGCTCAAGGTCAAGTGGACCATCAACGCTGCTGTGGTCAGACATGGGGCCCCCTGCAGATGTGGGCAGGCAGCTGGCACCTGCCTCCTCTCCCTAAGGAGGGCCCCCACCCAGTCTCTGGAAGGTGACTTGGGGCCATGACCCCTGAGAGGTCAGCCCCTTGTCCCTGCCAGGATGGGCTTGGCAGAGCTCTGAGCCTGGTGGGCAGAGACGCAGGCTGCTCTGCACCCCTGGGGGAGCCTCCTTCAGAGGACCTTGGGTGTTGCTGAGGAATCTAAGTGGTTGTTTAGAGAAAGAATTAAATGACCACCTTTGTGTAAAGGGTGCTTCCCTCATGGCTCAGTTGGTAAAGAATCCACCTGCAATGCAGGAGACCCCGGTTCGATCCCTGGGTAGGGAAGATCCACTAGAGAAGGGATAGACTACCCACTGCAGTATTCTTGGGCTTCCCTGGTAGCTCAGCTGGTAAAGAATCTGCCTACAATGTGGGGAGACCTGGGCTCGATCCCTGGGTTGGGAAGATCCCCTGGATAAGGGAATAGCTACCCACTCTAGTATTCTGGCCTGGAGAATTCCATGGGCTGTACAGTCCATGGGGTTGCAAAGAGTTGGACACGACTGAGTGACTGTCACTTTCACTTCATTTGTTTAAAGACAAATATCATGATACCACCTATATGTAGAATTTTTTTAAAAAAATGATACAAATGAACTTATTTACAAAACAGAAACAGACTCACAGATGTAGAAAATAAACACATGGTTACCAAATGGGAAAGGGGAGGAGGGATAAATTAGAAGTTTGGGATTAACGTATATACATCATTAAATGTAAAACAGATAACCAATAAGGACCTGCAGTATAGCACAGGGAGCTCTACTCGATATTCTGTAAGAACCTATAATGGAACAGAACCTAAAAAATAATAGTTGTGTATAAACGTATCACTGAATCACTTTGCTGTATTCCTGAAACTGACACAACTTTGCATATCAACTAAATTTCAGTAAATTTCTTTTTTTTTAGAAATGAAAGAATTACTTGGCTGAGGACCAGAGAGGGCGGGCTTGAGGACAGAGGCCATGAGTCTTCTTAAGCAGTTTCATGAAGATGTCTGCCCTTGTCTCTGCTCTGGGGACCGACGTCTGGTTCTGGTCCGTGCCTCATTCAGGGGGCAGAGGGTGGTGGACACCTGCCAGCACAAGAAGCTCAAATGGGGAGTCATTTGCCCCTGGATGCCTTGGTCAGCCCAGGGCCTGGGCAGTAGAGTTGTCCCGCTGAGCAAATAAAAATATAGGAAAAGGAAATTAAATTTGAATTTTGGGTAAATAACAAATGGGACACGTTTATACTAAAATTATTTGCTGTTTCACAAAAATTCAAACTTAACCTGACATCCTGCATTTACCTGGCACTCCCACCAGGTGCTCTGGGTCAGCTGACTCCTAGGAAGCCCCCATCCCCCGGGTCTTACCCCAGGGGACCCCAGGAGGTGGGTGTCCATCTTAGCCCCAAGCTAACTGCCACAAGTGACCTGAAGCAATACATTCACATCTCAGCTTCCCCTTTTAGACAAGACAAGCTTACCCAAGCCATCTCTAAATTATCAGTTCACAATTTCATCTCCCTTTGCTTTTTAAAGTGTACCATCCATTACACTGGGCAACCCAAGAGGCTCAGTTGGTAAAGAATTTATCTGCAGTGCAGGAGACATGAGAGATGTTGGTTCAATCCCTGAGTCAGGAAGATCCCCTGGAGAAGGGAATGGTAACCACTCCAGTATTCACGCCTGGAGAATCCCATGGACAGAGGAGCCTAGCAGGCTATATGATCCATAGAGTCACAGAGAATCAGACACGACTGAAGCGACTGAGCATGCATGCATCCATTACATTAAAGCCTACACAAGTTGGTAAAAAAAAAAACAAAAAACACCTTCCACAAAGCTGCCTGGTTTATAGATCCAATGCCATTATTTCCCAAACCTTATTCTTTAGGACAGCCATAGTTTAGACAAAAATGAAATATATTTTCTCTACCCAAAAGTACATTAAGAATGGCCAAAAGGAAACTGAAAATATTCTACAACTCTCTTTTCAAAGAAAAGCTACCTGTCAACATGAAGTAAGGCTTGCAAATTGCCAAGTCAGTATTCAATGAAGTTGAAAATACATTTTAAAATGAAATTTGAGTAATCTCTAGCAAGTCCTTAATTTATGCAGCTTACATGGGCTCAGTCAGAAGACATTCTAAGAGAGAAATAGCATGTGATTAATGTGCATCCAGCTCTTCCCAAATGCACGCTCCAGAGTGGCTGTAGGCAGTGGTACACCCTGAGGGCCTGCAGATCTCTGCTGGAGGCGGGGGAGTAGGATTCTAGCCCCTAAGGTTGTGGATGCAAAGTGGACCCATATGGCACCTTGAGATACAAGGTGACTATTTCAACCAACACTCAGAATGGACCAGCCCCCCCACTACACATACCAATCTCCAGTGGGATCTGGGTAATTCCAGCTGAGTTACCTAAGGGAATATCATGCTAGTTTCCAGTGAGGCATCCCCTTAAAGAATGTTCAAAGTAATGTTCAGGCTAATTTTGATCAAACTCTCTCTCTCTTTCAAAAATATTTATTCATTAATTTGGCTGTGCCAGGTCTTACTTGTGGCATGCAGAATCTTTAGTTGCAGCACTCAAACTCTTAGTTATCATATGTGGGATCTGGTTCCCTTACCAGGGATCAAACCTGGGTCCCCTGTGGTGAGAGTGGAGAGTCTTAGCCACTGGGCCACCAGGGAAGTCCTGATGGTCTCTTTAAACTTAGCAGTCAATTATTGACCTCCAGCTGAGCACCTCAAAACTTCAAAAAAAATCAGTTTTTACCTCATATTCTCAATTTAATAATTATTATCTCATATTGTCTCATGTTGCTGCTGTGGGTCAGGAATTTGGCCATTGCTTGCTGGATGATTCTATCTCGGGATCTCTTTGGAGGTTGCAGTCAGGATTTCAGGAGGCTGTGCAAGGATTCATAGGGATTTCAGGAACTGGCAGGGGGCTGAAGTCAGCTATCTGCCGGCCGGACCGGGGCTGGAGGAACCATGTCCGAGATGATGCCTTCATGTAGCCACTGGCAGGAAGCCTCAGCTCCTGGCCACGCAGAACTCCCCAAAAGACTGCTTGAGCATCCTTACAACATGGCGGCTGCCCTTCCCCATAGCAAAGGAACCAAAACAGGAAACAGAGAATGTTCTAGCCCCAGGACCGTGCTGACCTTCTCTGTATTGTTCCCAGCTTAGCATATGTGCTTCTCTACACCTGAAGCCCTGGTGGCTCAGACGGTAAAGAATCTGCCTGCAATGCAGGAAACCTAGGTTCTATCCCTGGGTCAGGAAGATACCCTGGAGAAGGAAATGGCAACCCAGTCTAGTGTTCTTTCTGGAGAATTCCATGGACAGAGGAGCCTGGAGGGCTACAGTCCCTGGAGTTGCAAAGAGTCAGACACAACTGAGCAACTCATACTGGACTACTTACTGGACACCTGAAATGAATGCAACATTGTTAATCAACTGTACTTCAATATAAAATAAATTTTTTAAATAAAAGTTCTTGAAGCCTTTTATAACTTGGTCATACCCACCATGGTCTATTCACTGGCATCGAATGGCAAAATCCAGCCCATGCCCACAGGGAAGGGAACTGGGCTCCAGGTCTGAAAAGAATAGTGTTGGCAAACGTGTGTAAGTAGTTTAAAACTACTGCAAGGATGACAAATTCTAAAGCTACGTGGCTAAACCTCAGACAAGCGGGTTTCAGGCTTTAGCTGGAGGGAAGACAAGTGTTGGATCTGGACTCCTGGGTCCTCAGCTCCAGGTGGCTGGCTCTGCCTCTCAGGGTCCCTTGGGGGGCACCCCTGGAAGCCCTGGGCGGCGGGAGTCTCCCCTGTGGCCTGGAAATCTGGAATGTGAACGAATCTCCCCCGGGGCACTCCCCTCGGTGCCTGCAGGGCTGAAGGCAGTGGCGGGGAAGGACAAGCCACATGGGCTCCGGGGCTCTCTTCCCTTCTCGAGTCTGAGCAGACTGTGCTGAGCTGGGGGCTCCCCAGAACCCCCGATGAGTCTGGGAAAGAATTTGGAGAGAAAGGAAAAGGAAGGGAGAAATGACAACACAGAGTCTGGGCCCGAGGGACCCGTCTCTGGAGAGGCTGTCGCGGACGGGACAGACGGAGGCGGGCTCAGCTCTCAGGTCTTAGTGAATCTGTCTCCGGGGACAGGAGGTCGTCTGGTCGAGACTAGGGCTCACTCTGGAAGCCCAAGAGCCTCTTCTGGGCCACGGAGCCTGGGCCTCTGAGGTGCCCGGGTTTTGTATGTTGTACTGAGTGATTCTGGGATGGTCCCATGAGAGTATGCGACAGCCATCACAACTGTCCCCCCCAAGCAGCAGCTCAGGACAAGCCCCTGGCTCTGAGGAGCATCATAGCTCCCTGTGCCCCTGCCCCATCTGCTCAGACCCCTTCTTTCCCCCTGAGGCTGGTGAGCAGGGGTCTCTCCTGATCCCTGCAGCCATCAGCTCCCCTCATCACAGGCTGCATCTTCTCTGGGCCTGTTTCCCCCTCGGGCTGGTGTTCTCCGGTCCAGTGAATCACCCTCTTTCAGGTCTCCTGAGGGCTTTTGTTCATGGGCAGTGCTCCTGAGGACTCCAAACAGTAGCAAATCTAACGGTTGGTTACCAGTTCTTACTCTTACATGGGGCTTCCCAGGCGGTGCTAGTGGTTAAGAACGCACCTGCCAATGGACATGTAAGAGCTTTGGTTTGATCCCTGGGTTGAGAAGATCCCCTGGAGGAGGGCAGGGAAACCCACTCCAGTATTCTGGCCTGGAGAATCCTGTGGATACTTCCTCTGAAGCACAAGCCCTGAAGACCTCCCTCCATGCCTGGACTTTGCAACAACCCCATGGACAACAGAGTTTTCACTCTTCTTTAATTTTGGCTTCCTTGAGCAGCCACAGTAACTGTGGTGCTGGAGAAGACTCTTGAGAGCCCCTTGGCCTGCAAGGAGATCCAGCCAGTCCATCCTCAAAGAGACCAGTCCTGAATATTCATTGGAAGGACTGATGCTGAAGCTCCAGTCCTTTGGCCACCTGATGGGAAGAACTGACTCACTGGAGAAGATCCTGATGCTGGGAAAGATTGACGGTGGGAGGAGAAGGGGACGACAGAGGATGAGATGGTTGGATGGTATCACCGACTCAATGGACATGTGTTTGAGCAAGCTTCGTGAGTTGGTGATGGACAGGGAGGCCTGGCCTGCTGCAGTCCATGGGGTTGCAAAGTGTTGGACGCGACTGAATAGCTGAACTGAGCTGAACAGCCACCTGTGGCTGGCGACCACCACCTTGGACCGCATGGGTCTTGTGGTCCTGCCCCTTCGTTTCACGCCCATGGAGACTGAGACGCAGTGAGAGGAAGCGGATGGTGTCAGACCCCTCGGGAGGCCCAGAGAGGGGATTCCCTCCGGTTGCAGGGTCCTTGTCACCCACAGCAACTTCCTGACAGAGGTGGGCTCCTGCTGGGCTGAGTGGCTGGAGGGGACAGGGCCCAGGTGGGCAGGGAATCCCTGCTTTGTCCGGACAGACGCTCAGCTCTGCTGAGAGTGCAGAGTCAAGACTCTCGACCTCTGAACAGCAGGGGAGGGTCAAGTGCTGGGGCCTCACAGCTGGGAGTCCCGGGTGGCCCCATGAGGTCCGGCCTCCTTTGGGGTCTTCTTTGGAGTCCCCTTTGGGGCCTGAGCACTCTGATGACTCTTTCCCCCCAGCCAACTCCCTCGGACACACTGAAAACCCTGAATGGATGTACAGCCTGCACTCACCCCTCCAAACAACGTTAGGCCAGTGAAAGCCATGCCAAGCAGTGAGTCCTGGGGAGGTTTATTGTTTCCGCTTAAGCACACAGACGACGCTCTTTCATCATGCGATCATCTGTGGGCCACACAAGCCAGGGGCGTAGGCAACAGAGTCGAGCCTGTGAGCCTCAAGCAGTCGGAAAAACCCAGAGTCACTGCTCTTCTTAAATGAAATGGGGATCTGGGTTAGGAAAAGACTAATTTGAGCTAAATTGGCAAATGCTTATAATTTACAAAATTATGCAAAAGTCAAAGACTTCAATTTCCTTTCCATCAAAGCATATTCTGTGGGAAAAATCAAATTGCCTCGTAACTCTGCATTTGTGCTGTTAGGTGCTAGGACTAATTTGAGGGAATTATTTGGTAGGACTCTGAGCAGTTCACCCCAGGAAGCCTATGAAAACTCTCAGGGGCTGCTGTGGGGTGCTGCAAACACAATGAGCTTCCATCAGCAATAATTCGCCCCCATTTCCTGTGGGCTGTTACCCTGGCAACCCTCCCGTGCTACCTCACTGCTCCTCCCTAGGTGTTCTAGAATGAAGAGCTTCTCTTCAGAGCTGGGACAGCTCTCAGGTGCCAGATCCTCTGCAGGAAATTGCTGTACTTTCCTGAGAGTACAATCCCATTCTTACACTGTCCTAAATTGAGAAAGACAAAACTTAATTTTGTGGTCAGAGGACCTTAACAGAAGCCAGCAATGAGCACTATGAGATTGTTGTTCCCTGTTCGTCACCAGCCCTCCCCCACCAATCCATTTCCAGCCTGTCGGTCCTCCTCTGGGCCCAGGAGACCCAGCTCCCCGCTGTGGGAACAGAGGACTGTCTGCCCGCCTCGAGTCCCAAAGCCACCCTGGAGGTGGCGGGTCCCTCGGTGACTCTGTTCCTTTGAAATGGGCCCCTGTACACACAAGGGTGTGTCGACGGGCCCCTTGTGTCATAAACACGCACACACATCAGTGTACTGTGGGACAAGCGGTCACCTCCGCCACTTGAGAAGGGGACTGGAACACCCACCCTAAGTGGGCCTCTCTGTCATGGCAATTATTTTGAGCTAAAGGCAACAGAGAAAAGGCAGATGTGGGAAAACGCTCTTTACTTCCTTAACTGCCTAAAAACAGAGTTTAAATTTCTCTGTTGTAAAGAGAATTTCCATTTATAAAGATTTCTCCCACCAGGAAGAGAGTGACTTCTGGAGACAAAGTCCATCACCTGAGAAAAACGTATCTCTGCTCAAGAGGACCCGTATTTAATGTACATTTCCTCCCCTCCCAAGACTCCCCTCCCAACCTAGAGGCCTGATCCCGTTTTCTATTTTTTTAAAATACAGTTTGAACCATTAATGCTCACATTATTTATCTACTTATGCGTTTTTGGCTGTGCTGGGTCTTCGTAGCTGTGCGGGCTCTTCTCTAGTTGCCGTGAGCAGGCTTCTCGTTGCGGCAGCTTCTCTCATTGCAGAGCGCGGGCTCCAGGTGCACCGGCTTCAGCAGCTGCAGCGTGTGGGCTCAGCGGTTGTGGTTCTCGGACTCCCGAGCTCAGGCCCAATAGCTGTGTCACACGGGCTGAGTTGCTCCACAGCGTGCGGGATCTTCCCGGACCAGGGATTGAACCCGTGTCTCCTGCGCTGGCAGGTGGATTCATTACCACTGAACCACCAGGCAAACCTCTGATTACTTTTTCTCTGTTTAGTCTAAGATGATATGTAAGCCTCAATCTCCTGGCTACCTCCAAGAGCCACATGTTTTCATTGCAATCTCCCTTAAAACTGTGTTCTCTTTCTTGTCTGGATTTGGGGGCTGTACCACCTCCAAGAAAAGTCAGAGGAGAGTCCGATTAACTCATCATCACATCCTTCCTCTCAAGGGCAGCTAGGTGGAGACTCTGGCATGACAGGGCATCAGGCTTCGGTGGTGCCCAGGAACCACTTCCTGACTTCTCCGCCTGCTCCAAAGTTCGGTTCTGGTGGGCCTCGCGTGGCAGCCACTGACATATTTGTCACCAGGAGACACGACCTCAGCTTCGCCAAAGCCGCGCCATTCTTGGGCACCATTTTAAGGTCTTATATGTTGTTTTCTGCATTTGGCCACAATGGGACATTTGGATAAAACACATATCAAATTTGACTTTAGACACACAATGGAATATCAAAGAAAGGCTGTTAAAGCACTCAGGTTCGATTTAGATGAGATAAGAGAGACACTGCAGGATTAGGGAATAAGAACAGAAGATTCTCAAAGAATCTGGTCTGTGATGAAAAATCAGGTTAATTTTGAATTTGTGATGCCCACAGTTATTTGTTATAAAATGTTGCTCACTGTCACTCATATGAATAAAATCAAGCCACCTCCCAAAGTCAAGTAGATTGTAATTTGGTTATTTTCACTTTTTAAAATGTTAAAAATGATTTAAAATGTTTAAATGATTTTTAGGAAAAAAGTAAATAGAAACTACTGTGAAGTATAAACTAAAGTGACATTCCACAAAGCATATCAGAAAATTAGAACAAAAATGAAAATTTTTGCATGACTATGAAGGAGAAATTTCTATAAAATATTCTTGAAATTAGCATCTGTAAATAGAACTGTTATGTCAAATAAAAAGAGAATTGAACATGTGTACTATCAGTTCAGTTCAGTTGCTCAGTCGTGTCCAACTCTTTGTGACCCCATGAATCACAGCACGCCAGGCCTCCCTGTCCATCACCAAATCCCGGAGTTCACTCAAACTCATGTCCATCAAGTCAGTGATGCCATCCAGCCATCTCATTCTCTGTCGTCCCCTCCTCCTCCTACCCCCAATCCTTCCCAGCATCAGAGTCTTTTCCAGTGAGTCAGCTCGTCGCATCAGGTGTCCTTCCAATGAACACCCAGGATTGATCTCCTTTAGAATGGACTGGTTGGATCTCCTTGCAGTCCAAGGGACTTTCAAGAGTCTTCTCCAGCACCACAGTTCAAAAGCATCAATTCTTCGACGCTCAGCTTTCTTCACAGTCCAACTCTCACATCCATACATGACCACGGGAAAAACCATAGCCTTGACTAGACGGACCTTTGTTGGCAAAGTAATGTCTCTGCTTTTTAATATACTATCTAGGTTGGTCATAACTTTCCTTCCAAGTTATTTATGTGTACTATACCATACTACTATTTTGGTTTTCTTTATAGTATTCCAGCACTGAAAAATTTGGAGGAGGAGGGAAAAACTTACCCTGAGTACATCTATATGTTGTTTTAAGATACATGAAATTGATTAATAAGTAAGAATAATTTATAGGATAACCTTAACATATTGTGAGTTTTTTTCAGTAAGGATAATTTATCATGGGAGATCTCATTATAATGTATTAGTATGGTACATAACATTTGTGGTTTCTTTGTGAATTTAATCATTGATTAAGATTTTATTGCCAGTTCAAATTGCTACTGCCTCAGCAAGGAAAACATCCCCCAAATTGAACTTAAGAAAATACATACCTAAGAACTACATTAATTCTAGAAATGTTGTCTAACTTGGCATTATTGTCTATATATATAAGAAAAAAGAGTACAACTTTTCATTTGTAAAATTTTTCTTTGTGAAACTCTTGAATATTAAACATAATTTGTGATTTTCCTAAAGCAGAGCCAAGGAAAATAGATCTTGTGGGTTAAGTATATAAAAATGTATGGATTACATGGGCATTTTGCTATTCATCTGTATGTGGCTGGCCTATCAGAATCCTCAGAAAGGCGTAATACTAATTAAATTGAGTTAAATTCCTTGGTATTTTGTTGGCTTTATAGCTTTACCTGTATTTTTCTATTTTGTCATCTTGTAGATCCATTTATCACGGTAGGAGGATAAAACAAGCTTTATATAGCAGTTTGTTTGCCAGGAACATCACGTGAAGATGTTCGGATCTGTGGCACGTGGGCCTCCATCTCTGTGCTTGCCAGGGCCTCGGAGCTCCCTTTTCCACCCCCAGCCTCTCCATGACCCGGCTCTATCCTCTCCTAGCCCCTTCAGGCCCAGAAGGTTCTGCCTGCCTCTTGTTGCTGGGGCCTCAGCTTCCTTGGGGGTCCCCAGAGCCAGCTCATACTTCCACAAGGGCCCTTTCCTCCAGCAGTTTTCAGATCATCTTCTTAACCCCTAGCCAGCCTCTCTCCAGAACCCTGACTGATACCCCTGGTGTGTTAGAACATTTAACAACACACCCCACCGTCACGCATCTTGTGTCCTTCCAAAGTGCTGCATTTTCTTAACAGCACTAATCTCCTCTTGATATTCTAGGATGTCCTGGTGGATGCTGGTTGCTTGTCTCTGCCCTAGGCTGGGAGCTCCCCAAGGGCAGGGCTCTGACTGATCCTCTGTCGGAGACCCAGAGCTAGAAAGAGTACCCTTCACTTACGTGCTCGATAAAGATTTACTAAGTGACTTTGATGGAAGAAGAGTGCGTATAAGAGTGTATAAATTCTAAACAATGTCTAAAATTCTCCAAGAACTGGCCCAGGGTATGATTTTATATGTGTCAGGGAAATGCGAGTGGAAGTGGGAAATGTCTCAAAAGGATCTAGACACCTACCAACCATATTCTGTTGTTGAGATGGCTGTGGTCAGACATGCCATGGTTGGTGGCTGTCTAGGTCCTTTTGAGACATTTCCCTGACTTATATATAAAAGCATACCCTGGGCCAGTTCTGGCTTCTGGAGGGCATTCAATCTGCACAGTTTCCCAAAAGTCCTTTTCTTAGTTAAGAAACGGGAAGGGGGACATCCCTGATGGTCAGTGGTGAAGCCTCTACCTTCCAATGCAGGGGGTAAGGGTTCCACCTCTGGCTAAGACCAATATGCGTCTTGGCCAAAAAATAAAACAGAAGCAAGATTGTAACAAGTTCGATAAAGACTTTAAGAGTGGTTCACACTAAAAAAACATCTTGAAAGAAACGGGAGGGATTTCTCAAGGTCGATTCCCACCACAGTTACTTTCTTGAATCACTTACAGGATGCTAAATCAATGAGGCTCAAATCGGCTGAGCGGAGAATTATAATCTTAAATTGAAACAAAGAGCATGTGGATCAGAAGTGCTCCATGTGTCCATTTAAATAGGAGTTTTATTAAAATAAGTGTTGCCTGATGTTTGACTCACCTAGATCCTTTTTTTTCTTTCTCCCATAATGAGCTGACAAGAACTGTGATGTGTAATCACACAGCAATTATTTAGAACCCGTGACCTAATGAACAGTGTTTATGAGTTGCAGGGATTCCTGCAAAGAGTGGATGGGATTGTACCAGGGCTGGGCTGTCTGATGAGGCCCACCCTGATCCCTGCCACTCACAGGAGAGCGGGTCAACAGCTCCAACCAGGGAAATTGCTACTTGGCAGCGCAGGGTGACAAGCAGGCACGGCAGGACTGTCGGAGCGGCGTGGGAAATAAACGGGTGTCATGGCGCGGTGTCAGGAGGTAATTAGTAGCCCCTCGCTGTCTGTAAACAAACGTTTCTGATGCATGCCATGAAGAGCTGGAGCTATTTTGGTGATCAATTTTGCACTCCCAGGAAGCGGAATTTAATTACTTGTCTGATCTCGAGCCCTTCGTCAAGCCTGCACTAACGGCGGGAAACAGACTCCCCGCCTGCAGAGGTGGCAGCTCTTTGGGTCTTTGTTGAGTCGTTTTTTCACTTGTTTACAACAGATCATCTGTCTCCACCAGTTCTTTCTTAAGAATAAATAAGATTTTTAAGTTTTCGTTTCTAAAGTCAATCGAGAAGGCTCAAAGCATCATTGAAAGGCGGCAGGAGATAAATACAACAGTTACACAAACTTTTACTGAACGTCTCCTATGAACTGCGTTCCTGGCTCTATGTAGGGGCTTCGAAGACAAAGCAGAGTAAAGACCCAGTGTCCAGGCTCCAGGAGCTTAGAGTGAAAGGGGAGAGGTGGCTGCATTAACCACTAAATGTCGAGACATAGTTTAGAATAGAGTTTCATTTCCCGTCTCGTGTGTCTTATAACTCCAATACTTTGGCCACCTGATGCAAAGAACTGACTCATTTGAAAAGACCTTGATGCTGGGAAAGATTGAAGGCAGGAAGAGAAGCGGACGACAGAGGATGAGATGGCTGGATGGCATCACCGACTCAATGGACATGAGTTTGAGCAAGCTCTGGGAGTTGGTGATGGACAGGGAGGCCTGGTGTGCTGCAGTCCATAGGGTTGCAAAGAGTTGGACACAACTGAGTGACTGAACTGAACTGAAGTTTATTTATGTATTTTTTATTTTATCCATTTGATTTTTGGTTGTGCTGAGTCTTCGTCGCTGTGCAGGATTTTCGCTCGTGGCGGGTAGGGGCTACCCTCGCATGGAGCGTGGGCTTCTGTTTGCGGTGGTTTCTCTTGTTGCGAGAGGGTTTCAGTAGTTGCAGCTCCCGGGCTCTAGAGCACGAGCTCAGCAGCTGAGGCCTGCACTGGCTCAGTTACTCTGCAGCAGGTGGGATCTTCCTAGATCAGGGATGGAACCCGTGTCTCTTGAATTGGCACATGGACTCCTTACCACTGAGTCACCAGGGAATCCCAGCACATTTTTTTTTGTTGTCTTTTTTAAAATCTCTGCTTCTGTCTGGGCCTCTGCTGCACCATCTTGGGTTAAATAGTGAAAAGTAACCAGGGTGCACATCACCTTCCAGTTAAGAACTCTTCTCAGACTAAGCTGGTCTGGGTATCTTTGAGTTGTCTAGAGTGAACGAATCAGAAAGGTTCAGACCAGCTACTGGCTTCTTTCCTCTGGAGTCAGCTGTGGCCTTTCATCCCGTCATTTAGTACAGACCGAGCACCCGAGACGGTGGGAGACAGACTCTCCCAGAAGATGTGGGCCAGAGAAGGCAACGGCAGGCCTCGCTGGGACTGGGATAGCTGAAACAGGAAGCCTGGGAGGGCAGATCCTACGAGAAGAGTCACTGGGTGCAGATTTGCAAAGTCCGGGGGATGAGGGCTTAAAGGTGAACGCCCTCTCATTTTCAAATCATTCTCTCCAACCTTTGAGACATTTTACCAGGAGAGAGATTATTTTTTCAGCCATATGGGTTCAACCTTTCTAGTTTAATACCTGTCTGAAAATTAGGGAGTATTAAATCTCTCAGTTAATGACCCTTTTCCCGCCTTTTATCTAAGCAATTAAATATCTGCTAATAGTGTGTATCTCCCAAAACTAAGAGGACTTCACCTGTAGATGTGTTTTCAGTCAAGCAGCTGCCATGACTTTGTGCCAGCCGCTATTCAAATCGTGCTTTTAATGATCCGCAGGGACAATTTTCCTCTTTCTTCTTTGCCCACTGTCTCTGTCTGTCAAAACGAGGCCATAAGACAACCCCAGATTCAGACAGCAAAGAGGACAGCTGTGCAGACTCCAGAGATCTGGAAGCCATGTGAAGTCTGTGGACAGTCCACAGGGTTTTCTTTTTAAAAGATACATTTAGGCATCTTCCTGTACCATTGTCTCTGCAGCCGGAGGTAGAAAAGAACTGAACCTAAGATTCCACGGGCTCCTGACTGATGAATGCCTGAGATATTCTGACATCTCACTGATCAAGGAAGTGAGACGTGTGTCTAAGAATGCAGGTTTTCTGTAATGCATGTGGCCTTTTTATCAATTGGCCACTCTATGAAGTTGGAACACATGGGAAGGCGTGTTTTAAAGATTATATTTCTGGGACTTCCCTGGCAGTCCAGTGGTTAAGACTCAGTTCCAATGCAGGGGGCTCAGGTTCAATCCCTGGTCACAGAACTAAGATCCCACATGCCATGCACCCCCCAAAATGATTATATTATCTAAAGCAAAACAACCCCAACTTTCTCCCTGCCCACCACCCTCAGAGATTTGGTGACAAGGAACTTCAAGATGTTGGCAGTTTTTCAGAACAGAAGGGCTACCTGCCCCAACTACATGCGAAACCTCCAAAATGCAGTAACAGAACAAATTTCTTCAAAATCTTATTTGAGAACAGGTTTAACGTTGGTAAGTAGAGAATGGCTAAGATGAACTTACAGAAGCTCTGTGTCCTAGGGAAGATGGAAGGCTGGCTTCACCCTGAGAGGCACACACACTAGGGGGCAGCATGAAGGAAACACAGCGGCAATGAACCCAAACGGTCAGTTAGACAGGCTTTGTCAGCCTGGTCTTCCACAGAAGGAAGGAGCTCTGGATTGGCACCAGGGGCCGGCCTGCCTTCATCTTCTTACAAACTCAGGTTCAGCTGCTCAACACTTGAAAGTCAATCCTCAAAAGACAAGTGTCAATAAGAAAGGAAAGTTTGCTTTATTCTGGAGGCCAGCAACCTGGGGAGAAGACAGACTCATGTCCAAAAGCCAACTTCCCAACAGCTGGTCAGGGAGTAAGAGCTTCTCGTGGGGAATTTCAGGGGTGCTCAGGTGGAGGGGACTATGTACATGAAAGCAGAGTCAACTCCAAAAACCAACGTGAAATTGGTCCTGGTCAGCATCATCTGGATTGTCTTAAGTACAATTAATTTTCAGCTCCAGAGATGGGTTTTTCCTATTTCCTTAAAACCAGTTCTCGGAATTGTGCGAGATGGAGTAGCTTATGTTGTAGCTACAGTCTGGTCATCAAGTAGCTAACTTCTTCCAGTATCTGCAAAACAGCTCAAAGGTTATGGCTCAGAATACCGTCTACAGCCCCGAGGAGGACCTGAAGGTACTTGACTTTATTTAATGACTAAACCACGGGGTCACAAAGAGTCAGCTGCAACTTAGCGGCTGAGCACGAGCAAGAATCTGTTCATATTTTGTCTTGCTTGACTGTTTTCATTTGTTTCCGCATTTCATCACTTCTCTGATTAAACCTGTTCTTTGGCTAAAGTTTCTCCGCAGACATCAGGCAGGTGGAGGGTCCTGGTGGCGGCGGGGGGCGGGGCGCGGTCTGAGCTGAGCGGGCCCCGCAGGGTCCGGCCTGTTCCTCTCTCTTCCCTCCTCCCAGCCATCCTGCCCTTTTCTCCCGCTCTGCCTCGATCCTTTCCTCGTCTTCGGTCAGCTCGTTCCTTCTTTCCCTTCCTTCCCTCTTCCTTCCTAGTCTTGGCGAATCCCAAACGTCGTCCAGCAGAGGTCACACTTTCCCCTGAAATGAAGCGAGGCATTTTTCCCTTTGAGAGGATATCTTAGCTGCTCACTCTGGGCTGGGCATCTCCACACTACTGGGAGAGGCTCCACAGTGACCCGCGGCCATTGGAGAGGCAGGGGGCATAGTCTCAGAAGTACAGGATCACCAACCAGCTGCGCATCACACATCATGATCGAGATGACGACTCCCACGCTGACCATGTCCGGGTGCCCAGCATTGGCCTTTCATGAGAACTTCGTGTTTATCCCCTCTTGATGTGTTGGCTGAGATAGTGATGGGGACCCTTGGACATTAGCCTTTCCTTCAGGGGTGTAAGTATCACTGGGGCTTGTCAAGCCCACAGATGGGAGGGTTCCCATGAATTCCTTAGGACGACTGCTGCAGGGTCTCAGCAGAGTCCTACAGAAGGGTCTGACCTTAGCAGTAGCTGTCCAGGTGCTTCCGGTTTGGTGGGTTGTGAATTCACCATTCATGAGTTTAGAGAGGGCTTCATGGGGGGACGTGAGAAGAGAGCACAGCTTTAGGAGATGTGTCAAAACTAGACTGGCAGAGGGAAAGAGGTAAGACCTGACTTGGGAAAAGTCCGAGCAATTTGCTTGGGAAATCACATGGGGCATGTTTCTCGGTGACAAGTCCATTTGGCTTCTAGCACTAAATACTAAGAGCTAAGATTTACTGAGCACTTCCTAAATCCACTCCTCTGAGCTAAGTACCTTCCATTCATTAGCTCAATTGGGTTCTGGAATTAGGAAAACCAAGGTTAAGTAGCCTGCCTGAGATTGTGCAGCTTCTAAGCAGCAGAATCTATAGTCAGACCCAGCAAGCTAATTGAAGAGACTGAACTTTTAACCTTTTTCTAACCTGCCCTCTTATTACAGCTCAGCTCACAACATGATCACTTAACATTGCTTGGACTGGGGAACTTGCATTTAATACATTTAAAATATGAAATTCTTTTGTCATGGACAACTTCCCAATACTACCCAACTCCCTTCAACTTCTTTACACTCAATTTACAAACAGTTCACACACACATGCACACACCTACCTACCAATTTTAACACTTTAAAATGAGCTGTATATAAGTTTCCTAGAGTTTGGCCCTCGAGTACTTGACTGATGTAAATTTGATGTCACATATCTACAAAAAGTCCCTGATGCTGGGAAAGATGGAGGGCAGGAGGAGAAGGGGATAACAGAGGATGAGATGGTTGGATGGCATCACTGACTCAATGGACACGAGATTGAGCTGGTGAAGGACAGGGAAATCTGGCGCTGCATAGTCCATGGGGTTGCAGAGAGCTGGACATGGCTTAGTGGCTGAGCAACAACGGCAGATCTACAGACTGAGGGCCCCAGGGCCCCAGAGAGAGGTCAGGGCTGGCGACACCCTGGTGCTTCTTGCTCTGAGCTTCCTCATTCCTGACAAACTACAGTAGCTCCTGCCAGGATTTATGGCCTCCGTGCACTGCTGGTACGTGGGTTGCAGAGTAGAAATATTCTTCAGTGGCTGATTTTGGGGACAGGAGGAGAGTTTAATGGTGTCACACAGGAAGTGCCACGAACTTACTCATCAGAGGCCCTGTTTTTCACTTGGACTGCATACAGATTTCTAAGAGATTTCACCATCTCTCTCCTGTAAGCACCACCCACAGGATCCTGCCCATGGCAGAAGAGCTGGGACAAGGTTTGTGCTGGAGTGATCATGGAGCAGAGGCCAAGTCTGTCAAGTGGTGAATAAAACATGGTGTTTCAAGGCTGTTCCCAGCAAGGTGTGAAAATGTTCATCGCTCAATCGTGTCCGACTCTTTACACCCCCATGGACTGTAGCCCACCAGGCTTCTCCATTCAGAGAATTCTCCAGGCAACAATACTGGACTGGGTAGCCTTTCCCTTCTACAGGGGAACTTCCCCAACCCAGGGATTGAACCTATGTCTCCTATGGCAGGCAGATTCTTTACTGTCTGAACCACCAGGTACCCAAAGGCTAGGACACACAGATGGAACCCACAGAAGAAAACCCAGCCAGAGCTGTGCCTGCAGGACATGACAAGGGTTATCAGCAGTCCTTTGGGGAGAAGAAACTAAGATTCCACCTCAGGGCCTGCTATGCATACCCTTCACATGACCTTGCATAAAGATACCCAGAAGAAACACCCATAATTGTCATTGAGAACCTCCTAAACCCCAGTCATTAGCTACCAATGCTTCTGGCTCATCTTGAAGTCTTTAAATAAGAACTGCTTGAAATAGTTTTATATTTTTACCTAAGGGGTCTCTGTGTAACCATAAAAGTATAGATTCTGGAGTACTGAGAGGGCAAACTAGAAAAAAGCAAACAAAGCACCCAAAAAAACCCCTCTCTCCTACCATGAGTTTGTCTTAATCGCAGCCATGTGGTCTGACTCCAGGTAGACTCCATGCACACAATCAAGCAGGTATTTCTTTTCTGTGTTTTTTAAAATTTTATTTATTTTTGCTTGCCCTGGGTCTTCGTTGCTATGGGCAAACTTCCTCTCGCTATGGTGAGCAGGGCCAACTCTCTAGTTGGGACATGAGGGCGGCTCATTGCTACGGCTCCTCTTGTTGCAGAGCACAGGCTCTAGAGCCTGGGCTCAGGAGTTGTGGAGCATGGGCTAGTTGCCCCCGGGCATGTGGAATCTTCCCATACCAGGAATGGAACCCATGTCCCCTGCACAGGCAGACGGATTCTTATCCACTGGACCACCAGGGAAGTCCTTGAATGGGTAGTTCTAACCTAGGTTTTTTATGCCTTGCACACATTTGAAGGTTTCAATTCACTGTCTAGCTTAGTGCAAGGAGCACAAATGAGGAAATCTCTTGTATGGGTGGGCAGGTAGGCATGCTGGAAAATCAGGAGGCTAGCCCATCAAGATCAGAGATCAGATCAAGATCAGAGGGCGATCATTCCCACCCACAATGGACACTCCATGTGAATGAATAAAAATTACACTTTAATCCCATCTCTGAGGATCCTGGAGTTAACATATACCCTGCACTACAGAGCCTATGTACACAGATCCTATATATACAAGTTCTATAGTTTCTACAGAAACCCAGAGAAAGTCTGAAATGCTGAGCAGAAGAAAAGGCTGGAACATCAAATAGTCTGAATACAGAGACTCTGAAGGAGCGTCCCAGGTGGTGCTAGTGGTAAAGAATCCACAAGCCAATACAGGAGACATTAGAGACATGGGTTCGATCCCTGGGTCAGGAAGATCCCCTGGAGGAGAACATAGCAACCCAGTATTCCTGCCTGGAGAACCCCATGGACACGAGCAGGCCACAGGCCACGGACACTACCGAAGCGACTGAGCACACACGCAGAGACGGAAGCATCTTGCGTGGAGAGCATCTGGCGAACTGCGTGTCAGATCCAAAGTGCTCAAACGCTTTGCAATTATTCATCAAAGTCTCTGTGACACAGAGCTTTCTGCTAGAACAGCCCAGGACCCAGTCCACTCGGAGGAGCGAAGGAAGCTAAGTCTTCTCTGTCATCAACTTGGGGACACCAGCTCACTTTTCAGAGAAGAGTTACTTGCCCCGGGGTCCTGACCAAATCTGTGAATGAAGCCTCAGACCAACTATTCCTTAGCTAGCTCGTGGGGCCAGGCCTCTGGCGGTCTGTCGTCTCCTCTAATGTTCCCTCTGCGGTGATTAACGCCTCCAGTATCTTTGGTTAACTGACGATTTGTTGATTTCCTGTCCTCCCACTCAGTCTCAGGAATGTTGACACGTGGTTAATTCCAGCTCCTGTTAAATCACCATCGCCCTCAGGGCTCAGATCCCATGGTCCTGGGGCCTTGCTAAGACATTTGAGAGCCAAGGTCTGGGGCAGGGGAGGTGAAACTGGAGAAGCCTGGGGTTTAAACTTACATCATCTGTCACACTGCTAGCGGGAGGTCACGGCTGCGCCATTCCGAGATTTTTGGTCTCCACAGAGGGGTGCTTATCACAAGAAAATGTTAAAGGAACTATGCTGTGGGCTTCCAGTCACTACATGGATCTCGGGAGAACCAAGAACTGTACTTTTAACCTCCTTTCCTGGCCTTCTCTCATCTGTGCAAACCTGAGATTAAAGTACAGGCGGGTAGAACACACCCCACAAAGAGTGGAATCCCCAGGAAGCAGAGATCCGGCTGTTCTCTGAAGGGTTTGAGTCAGTGTTATCTATCGACTCAGAAATTGACCACAGCAGCAAAGGATTCCTTTTTCAATTACTTATAATAGTCCAATCACACACTAGGTTACTCTTTGTATTTTCCCTTGAACAGACTCTCCCAGACTTTCCAGGCTGTTTAGGAAATAATTGCCCTATAGCACCATTCGCTCCATAAGTTAACAACTCCTGAAACTTTTACCCGGTACCAGGTATCATTGAGGTAAAAAGTATGCTTTTCTTCATCATTTGCTCCTGAGATAATAGAGTTTTTTTTCCAAAACAGAGCAGCATTCCTTCATTCATCAAGTTCTTATTAATAACCTACTATGCAAGGAGATCCAACCAGTCCATTCTAAAGGAGATCAGTCCTGGGTATTCATTGGAAGGACTGATGCTAAAGCTGAAACTCCAATACTTTTGCCACCTCATGTGACAAGTTGACTCACTAGAAAAGACTCTGATGCTGGGAAGGATTGGGGGCAGGAGGAGAAGGGGACGACAGAGAATGAGATGGCTGGATGGCATCACTAACTCGATGGACACGAGTCTGAGTGAACTCCGGGAGTTGGTGATGGACAGGGAGGCCTAGTGTGCTGTGATTCATGGGGTTGCAAAGAGTCGGACACTACTGAGCGACTGAACTGAACTGAACTGATGCACCAGAAACTCAGCTTGGTGCAGACAAACCCTTCCCGCCATCCATCCTATATGATATTATTAGTTAAGCAAACTGACGTGATATATGAGCAAAACACAGTGTGGTGGGAAGTGCTGTGGAGACAGCTAAGCAGAGAAGGGGGCTCGGAGAGCCAGGAGCCTCTCTCTGAGAAGGCGACATGCGAGTTTCAATGCCAGATACTCCATCAACGGGTCAAGGCTTCTCGTGGTGGAGTCTGGGCCGCCTGAAGCTTGGACTGGACTAGATGTGCCTGAAAACAGAAAAAGACTGTGACTGTAAGTGCCCCTGCTGTGCCGCCCTGTCCATCCCACTTGCAGAGACACCAGCCCCGAGATGTTAACTGACCAACCGTGTCCCCGCTCAGCCACGGGCCCTGTACACCGCGCCTTACTTGTGGACACTTAGGTCTGATTACCTATCCTCTTCCTGATAATCTGGAGTCCACTTGCCATACCCCCACAATTTTGTAGATTGCTTATGGAGCAAACTCTAATGTTTGTCAGGAACCAAAAGGCAAGCAACACCCCAAAACCATGTCCCTTGTCTTGGACTCAGAATTGGCTGCAGCCCCCCATCAGGGTTCATCAGGTCATCTTCTCCATTGAATGGAATTTTACCTTTACCACTTTATCCTTCAGAGCAGGTATAGTGCATGCTCCCTCATGCACCTGAAATATAAACTCCTACCTGCCTTGATCTCCAAGCAGGAGGTGAATTACACACGTGACCATGCACACCTCTGCTATCTGTACACACCAGCACATGTCTCTGGCTAACACGTGTTATGATGCTAAAAGCGCTGGCTCTTCTCTCTATGATTTTATAATGTATGTCAAACATCCGTGCCTTCTTCCTACCTGCTTCGGAAAGAACAGGTGCAGAATTTGAGACGTGTAAGTAATTGGGACTCTTCTGCTGTCAGCGTGTGCTACAGGGTGGCAGGTCTGCGGTGTTCTATCAGGCAAGCCCATGCAGCCCAGGGGCTGTAATAGCTTTGAGCAAAGTGAGAGTGAGGCTTCTGCTCAACCATCCAGACAAATCAGGGGACAAAAGAAGACGCTCATACTTTGGATGATCTGTCTCCTAAGAAATCTGTATTCAGGTCAAGAAGCAACAGTTTGAACTGGACATGGAACAACTGACTGGTTCCAAATAGGAAAGGAATATGTCAAGGCTGTATATTGTCACCCTGCTTTTTTAACTTATATGCAGAGTACATCATGAGAAGTGCTGGGCTGGATGAAGCACAAGCTGGAATCAAGATTGCCGGGAGAAATATCAATAACCTCAGATATGCAGATGACACCACCCTTATGGCAGAAAGTAAAGAGGAACTAAAGAGCCTCTTGATGAAAGTAAAGAGGAGAGTGAAAAAGTTGGCTTAAAACTCAACATTCAGAAAGCTAAGATCATGGCATCTGGTCCCATCACTTCATGGCAAATAGATGGGGAAACAGTGGAAACAGTGAGAGACTTTATTTGGGGGGCTCCTAAATCACTGCCGATGGTGACTGCAACCATGAAATTAAAAGATGCTTGCTCCTTGGAAGAGAAGTTATGACCATCCTAGACAGCATGTTAAAAAGCAGAGACATTACTTTGCCAACAAAGGTTTGTCTAGTCAAAGCTATGGTTTTTCCAGTGGTCATGTATGGATGTGAGAGCTGGACTATAAGGAAAGCTGAGTGCTGAAGAATTGATGCTTTTGAACTGTGGTATTGGAGAAGACTCTTGAGAGTCCCTTGGACTGCAAGGAGATCAGACCAGTCCATCCTAAAGGAAATCAGTCCTGAATGTTCATTGGAAGGATTGATGTTGAAGCTGAAACTCCAATACTTTGGCCATCTAATGCAAAGAGCTGACTCATTTGAAAAGACCCTGATGCTGGGAAAGATTGAGGGCAGGAGGAGAAGGGGACGACAGAGGATGAGATGGTTGGATGGCATCACCGACTCAATGGACATGAGTTTGAGTAAACTCCAGGAGTTGGTGATGAGCAGGGAAGCCTGGCGTGCTACAGTCCACGGTATTGCAAAGAGTTGGACACGACAGCGACTGAACTGAACTGAGCTAATACCTTGAATGAAAAGCTCATAAGATGATAGCATTTGCTGGGATATTAAAGTTAACATACCATCCTGATCCAGTCATCCTTTAATTCCCCGAGTGGGGGAAAAGCAGTCCTGTGAATAAATAGTTCAGCTGGGTAAGTGTTATAAATGTGATAGGATAACAAATCCCATAGGGTTACAGAGAAGAGAAACACAAGCCCTGCTTGGGTTGGGGTCAGGGAAAGCTTTTTACAGGAGGTGAAATTCAAGCTGGGCCTTGATGGATGGGAACTCATTGTTGGAGGAAAGAAAAGACATTGGGGGAAGCAGACACACCAAGTATGAAGGCATGGAATTCTGAAAGAATAGACGTGAGTCCAGGAACCAGGAGTCATTCTGGATGGTTGGAGTCTGAAGTGTGGATGGGACAGTGCAGTGAGATTCAAGGCCACAAGCCAACAGGACCCTGGGGAAGGGTCTATGTGTCCCCTGTTCTTGCCTGGGTGGATCGTTACCTGTACAAATCCCCATCTTCAAAGACTTCACATGCAGCGAAGACTGTCTCAACCGCGTGCCCATGAGATTCATGAACCTACACATCCTTCGGATGTCCAGATGTGCCCACTGCTTCTGAGGGTCGTCATCTTTCATGGGTCCACGGCAGAGCAGCAGATTTTCAGCTGTTCTGGAATTGGTGAGCTTTAGCTCTTTTCCAAAGACTGTCTTTGCACAGCAGCTCTTCCCAGCACCACTGGGCAGCCTGAGCTCTCTCAGTGGCTGTGATCACTATCATCCTAATAATGAGATGGGGCTCCATCACGGAAGCAGACCCCATTATGCAAAGGCTGCTCAGCTTAGCCCTGGGGTCTCCACTTCACCACTGGATATGGCACTGGCAGACAGAGCTCACTGGGAGCTTGCCGCTTAACCAGCCCTGAGACAGGATCGTGTCACTGCAGTGATTTCACAGAGAGCGAAGGGCAGCTTTGGGTGGCTTCCATCTTTCTCTGTGAGGCAGTAGAGCTGTTTGAATATATCTCGGGGCAGGAGCAGAGGGTGGGCGAAGCTGCAGCAGAGGTGACAGACGGACCTCCACGTGGAATCCTTCACGTGCTCCTGATGACTGCCTGGACTGAAGGTGGAGACGGACGGAGGCACATTTTCTTTCTCCCTCTGCCTCTGTCTTCCTCCTTCCCAACCGCACCTTTTGTGTGAGGAGACAATCAATTAGACCATAGCCAAGAAGCACCCACATGCTAATCCCTTCTTAAGGAAACCAAAGGCCCATTTAGAATCCCTTACAGTAAACCTCAGTGCAAGGAACAAACCTCATTAAAAAAAAATGCTTATTCACACTCTTCCTAGAGTATAGTTCTCATGGCTGTAATTAAAAAACAAGGATCTTATTAAAAACTTAGTTTCTGTTAAAAAGCACACACAGGATGAACAATCCCACACACACGGGCTCAAAAATAGAGGGCTGCGGATGGTGAAGGCTGCACTTTAAAAGTACAGATGGAGAGAACCAAACGGTCGTCATGGTAGAAGTGCCCCCAATCTGTCAATCATCTCTAGAAGATTTACTGAGGGCAGAATCGGGCATTATTGCTTAGGATGAAAATAAAGACAGAATCCCTGCCCAGTAGGAGAAAAACTTTTTTTGAGCAATATTTGCAATAAGTCCAAACAATGGAGGACACCGTGGTGTGATGCAATGAACAGCACCCGGAGGGGGGCTCTGACTGTGAACCTGTCCCCCCAGACAGGTTGGTTCTGGAGACCCAGCATTCTGTGGCTGCCGGGAGACTGGCAGAGACTGTGAGGCAGAAAGACTCAGAGGCTGAGCAGTAAGGTTCCAAGACCCTGCTTAGGAGTTTGCAGAGGGAAAGGGGAGGCTGGTCAAGGAGGAGGTGGGGCAGATGGCCAGTGCTGGGCAGCAGTCATCACAGAGAGAGAGGCAGCAAGTCTTCCCATGAGCCTCAGATGAACCCTCCTCAGTCCCCCGTGGAGGCCCAGGGCTCTGACTGGGCTGTTTGCACATCTCCCCATCTGCTGGCATCCAGAATCAATGAATTCCCGACACCCTCCTTTCAGAGTAACCACAGAGCAGCCACAATTATGATCCCGTCTCATCCACTGTTTCTCTCCCTCCCTCACCCCAGTCCACTTCCGGGTTTATTCCCCCAAATCTTCAGGAAGGAATGCCGTGGGAGTTTTGAGAATGAAAAAAAAAAAAACAATAACCTTCTTTTGGACTTCACTAGCCCAGTGATCTGAACACCGCCTTTGGAAGCTGAGGTCCTAATGATGCCCACTGGAGGTGACCTTGGGAGGCACCCCTGTGCTTTGTCCACTGTATTGACAGTCAACAAGGAAGGAGCTGCCCAGCCATTTAGAACGTCAGCGAAGGCAGGTGTGGTGGTGTTAGTCTCACCAGCAGAAAAATAATATTTACTGTAAATCCTTCGAGTTGCTTCCTATCTGCCAAACACAATCGAAAAGGAAATTAGGTTCTCTGTTCGATCACAAATATTATGTCCCAGGTAAGTGACTGGGTGGTCAATTCATTTTCATCCAGGAGCTCTGGGCATTGGGGTGGAAAGAGAAAAACTACAGAAGGTTCAGCTTCAACTCCAACATCATTGAAGAAAAGCTCAGGTGTTGGACAGCCTGATATTTTAGTCCCCAGAGAATCACCAATGAAGAAATTAAGCCAGACTGATCCGCCTCACATCAGAGCTCTGAACGCAGATTTAGGAATGCTGTTTTGTTTTTTCACTGGAAACGAGACAACATATTGGTGTTTACCAGGCTGTAGGCTGTGTCAGAAGCTCAATGCTGTTACCATGGCAACCAGATGCATGCACACATCTCTGCAGTACAGCCTTGACTTTGCTCGGGCCATCCCCCAAAGTGTCCGGAGGGTTATTTCCAAGTGGATATTTTGACCTGACATTGAACTTACAAAATCCACCAAAGAACTCACGCAGAGTATTCATCTTAGATTCAGAAAAGCTCAGAAATTTCACCAAAGGGAAAAAATCGATGGTCACTCAAAAGTCCATGTGAAGTCTAGCTTAGCAGTCGGGCCAAGGTAAAAGATCAGCACATTCTCCACTGAAGAGGCATGAATTTGGTCCAAGAAAAAACAAAGGAACCACTTGTCATACATCGTAGATGATGTGAGTCTTAAGAAAAAGCCAAGACCCAACACAAGGTCCCAAAGCTTCTGCCTGAGCTTGCAGAAATCCTGGAGAAAAAAAAAGCAAGAGCAGCTAGAAGGAAGAAGAGAGAGGTTTTAGGAAAATAGATACACAGGTATAATCTTGAGAGACTGTTAAGTTCTGCCTAAGAGGCTGTGGTCTTTAGCATGACATGGGCTACGCCTGCTGTAGGTTCTGCTGCTGCTGCTGCGGCTGCTGTTAAGTCACTTCAGTCGTGTCCGACTCTGTGCGACCCCATAGACGGCAGCCCATCAGGCTCCCCCGTCCCTGGGATTCTCCAGGCAAGAACACTGGAGCGTTGCCATTTCCTTCTCCAATGCATGAAAGTGAAAAGTGAAAGTGAAGTCGCTCAGTCGTGTCCGACCCTTAGCGACCCCATGGACTGCAGCCTACCAGGCTCCTCCATCCATGGGATTTTCTAGGCAAGAGTACTGGAGTGGGGTGCCATTGCCTTCCAAGTATTAATTCTGTAACTGTGAGAAGGTTACTTGACCCTTCTGAGCCTCAGTTCTCTTATTGGAAAAGTGTGGTTTATAATTTCAACCTCTGCAGGCTTTTGGGAGGCGCCAATACCATGCCACAAGCACTGTGTCATGGCGTTTAGCACTCTGTAAGGGCTCAGTGACCCCCTGGATTTCTCATTCACTGTTTGTTGGGCGTTGTCAGGTGAGGCAGACATGCAGATAAACATGTTTCAATTCCTGCCATCAAGGAGCTGAAGACTTAACTGGGTTGGGAGAAGGGGTTAGGTATTCTTCGAATGGTCATGCACCGTGACCAGTCTGAGAGCAAAGGAACAGACAGAGGGGCTAACTGTATCATAGGAGTTGGGAAAGGCCCCAGAAGTGGTGCCTGAACTCTGCCTTGCAAGAAGCACTAGAATTTACCAATAGAGATGTAACTGAAAGGGGATTTTTGGCCAGAATGGCACTGGTGCAGAGAGTGGGACTTCCTGGTGCATGGAGGAGGATCGAGTGCCCAGATGAGGTTGCCACACTGGGTGATCACCCAGTGCCCTTCAGCACCAAGGCCTCTTGGAAAGTTCCTTGATCCCTGTGTGTGTTTGGGGTGGGAATGGCTGGGGTGCTGAGGGACCATAGCCCACCTTTTCTAAAAGTAATCAACATACATTAACCACCAACAGGAAGAAAGACTTCTCTTCGGGCCTGACAAGGACTCAGCCAATGAAAAGTCACAGGTTCCTTGTTCACTCCTGAATTCCTTGTCCCCTCTATAAAAGTATCTCCTTTCTTTGATGTTCAGCGATTTGCATGTGGCTCACCATGGTTGCAGACTCCAAATTGTAGTTCTCTGCTGACCCTGAATAAACCCATCTTTGCTGAAGAATATCTGGTAGTCTATTCACTTCGGGTCAACACATCCAAGGCCACACAGTAAATTGTGAAGTGGGATGGATTTGAACCCAGAAGGTACTGGCTCCAATACCTGTTCTTTTTCTACCATGATTGTATCATACCATCGTAATACTTAAAAAGTCTTACGGATAATTTTCTTTAAACCCTAGTCTACAAAGAGCACTCACAGAGTGTCAAGTAGTTGGTGGAAACTCAGAGTAAAGGAATCAATGATATTTCCTTAAGGTGTGAGGTTATGAGGTTTTTTTTTCTGTTCTTTGCAACTTAAAACTTGACTGGATGCCATTTGATTAATGACATAAAATTTCACTTATTAATTAAATTCCAGAAAAGAGCATTCTAGAGTAAGAGGGGAAGTCAGCCGAGGTGATGAAGAGGGTGTAGGGAGGTTGATGTGAGAATTGCATAATATCAGAGATGAAAACCACCCGCCCTCGAATGAATGACCCTTCTGGCATCTCATTTTTCAGACCTGGTTGGAGGGGTGGAAGCTTGGTGGGAGCTCCTTGCAGGGCTCCTTTGTCCTTGGCATCAACTTGGTAATGTCGCCTCAAGCAGTTCATCCTGAGAAGCTATTTCAGTAGACCCTGGAATCAGAAATTGATTACTTTGATGTGGACCAGATGCGAAGAGCTGACTCATTTGGTAAGACCCTGATGCTGGGAAAGATTGAAGGCAGGAGGAGAAGGGGATGACAGAGGATGAGATGGTTGGATGTCATCACCAACTCAATGGACATGAGTCTGAGTAAACTCGGGGAGTTGGTGATGGACAGGGAGGCCTGGCGTGCTGCGGTTAACGGGGTCGCAAAGAGTCAGACATGACTGAGCAATTGAACTGAACTGATATTTTTTAAGTCTTTACTGAATTTGTTTCAATGTTGCTTCTTCTTTTTCTTTTTTCTTTTGGATTTTCTTGGCCTGGAGGCGTGTGGACTCTTAGCTCCCCATCCAGGGATTGAACCCGCACTCTACATTGGAAGGTGAAGTCTTAAACACTGGCTCACCAGGGATGTCCCATGAAAGTGATTATTTTGAAGTGCTGCTTAAAATACATTTTGGCAGGAGTGGAATGCTGCAGGACTGTGAGTTTAACTGATTACAAGAGGTGGTTTTTTCTTGAAATGACAAGCTGCCAGGTATATTCGTTTTCTGCTGACACATGTCAGGCAGGCAGGATCTGAGGGTGGGAAGTCTTTGCTCCCTGCAAGTGGGAACAACATTCATTAAGGTGACCGATTCCCTCTCTGGTCCTGGGGCACTTTCTGTTCTGAGTGATAAGGAAGTATTTAAGGCCCAACAGCCCCGTTGAAAAGGCTCTCAGCCAGGACTAAACCAGCATCCCTCCCCCAATGCCCTGGGTTCTGGCCGCCCTGCCCCATCACTTCGCAAGTCCAGGGTCCCTGCTTGCCCTTCCCCAAGCCAGAGCAGGCACCAGAGCTGGCCCCCGGGGCTGCCAGGACCTGGGTCACCATCACCCGCTTCTGCTTCTGTGCCCAGAGGGTGGAGCTGTGCTGGCTGGGCTCCCCCGTGGATCCAGGTGGAGGGATGCTTGGGGTAAAAGCCCTTGGTCTGAAGTGCCTCTCCCCACGGCACCATCTACCTGGCAGGAGGGAACCGCAGAGTTTTGCTTTTCACGTTTAGTTTCCTGTCGAGTTCATAAATGTTTCTATGTTTCTGGGGAAACTGCCAATTCCTCTAGTGGAAAAGAAAACCCTTTCAGCAATTTCAAGTGTGATTTGGCCTTTGGACAAAATCCCTAAGAAGAAAAATTTCCCAAGACTGCCTTTTTTTCTTCTGATGAACAGCACCAGTTTCTGTGCAAAATGAACTTTGGGGAAAACAAAAAGAAACAAAAATAACAACAAAAATCCCCTAACTGCTGCTTTAGACTAAATGAATGCTTGTCCCAAGCCTCCAGCTTTCCAAAGATCACATTCAAGGTATCTCTGACGAACACCAGGCCATTCCCTGGCAGGCTTACACAGCCTTTGGCCTGGAGGGATGCTCACAGGAGGGTCTGGTCCACTGCCAGCTTGCAGGAAAGGAGGCCTCTGACCCTGAGCCCTCCTTCCATCGCAGGGAGGGACAGCAGCTGTGTAGCATCCTTGGACACAATTTCCTTGGGAAGTTCTGTTCTACTCCAGGGAGGTGAAGTTCCCTGGTCCCCAAAGGGACCCCACCACTTCCCTACTCCTTCATCTCTTCCCAGTTCTGTTTTTAAAGAAGACACATCTGGTGCTATAATTCAGAGATGTTTCTTAGTCATTGATAATTTATTTTATCTACCAGGTGACATCCTTCATAGATGAAGGGAATGTACAGATAACATTACCCAGGCCTCTCAGTTTTATAAATAAGACCCAGAGAAGTCAATTTTTGATTCTAGTCATGGATGGCAGACCTAGAACTAGACCACGGTCTCCTGACCCCCATCCAGGGTTTGCTTGGCTGAGACAGTCTCCATATTATATTTTCAATGGTGGCCAGGTTGAGGTTCAGGATTGAGGGGGTTGGAGAGTGGAGGAATAGCATGGTTTTGACCAAGTGGAGTAACTGACAAAATCATGGAAATTCAGACCAACTGGTCCTCTAGTCTTCTCTCCCAGACCAAGAGGTCAGTATCTCCAGCTTGAGGCAGGCTTGAAGGGGAAGGCACACAAGAAAGTGCTTAGCTTATGTTGAAGAGCTGACTTTCTTCACATGTTTGATTCTCAAGATCACTAAAATGACCAAAGCTCAGTGCTGGGTGGGATTTGTGAATTTTAAGTGGCAAAATGAACCTGCGTCTTTCAGGTCCTCAAGGAAGTGGATGCGATGTCATTGCTTCTGCCGTCTTTACTCTATCTGGACCAAGTTGTCGTTCGCGTCCAATTTTCCTCATGTTCTGACATTCTCTAACGCAAGGATGGAGATTGCAAATGTTTGTCCAAACTTCTGTCACCTTCCACACTATCGACTTGATGTGAAATTTTAAGGAAGAGCAAGTGTCTGATACTAAGGATTGAAATGTGCTTTGAAATGTTCTCACAAACAAGAATGTCGAATATTGTTGACTTCCAGAGAGACTGGAGAACTGTTTTCATGAAAGAAATCTCCTTGACCCCTGGTGCCTAAAGTTGTCTGGCCCTGAGGAAAAAAGCCAATAAAAGTATTTGCAAACTGAAAGCTGGAGCCCTTCAAAGACAAGTATGCTCCAGCCTTGGCACGAGTTCCTACGGGCATTGGGTTTCAGTTGAAAAGTATCAGTAAATAATATTTGCTTTGTAGGTAAATAGTGGGTTAGGAGGCTAAGGAGCAGCAACTAGTTTGCTCTGGTTGTATGCAAATTGCTAGCTAAGGTACAAGTCAAGGGCTCTAAGTGGTTAAACCCATACAGCTCTACTGGGCTGAGCCACCCCAGATGGTATGTGAGCATGCATGCATGTGTGTGTGTGTGAGCATGCATGTGTGTGTGAGCATGCATGTGTGTGTGTGAGCATGCATGTGTGTGTGTGTGTGTTGTGTGTGAGTGTGTAGTTGGAGTGGGGTGGTGGTGGTGGTGGTTTAGTCGTTAAGTCTTGTCCGACTCTTGTGACCCCATAGACTGTAGCCCGCCAGGCTCCTCTGTCCATGGGATTCTCCAGGCAAGAATACTGGAGTGGGTTGCGATTTCCTTCCCCAGGGGATCTTCCTGACCCAGGAACCGAACCCAGGCCTCCTGCATTACAGGCAGATTTTTTACTGACCGAACTATGAGGGAAGCCAGAATTCAAAAGTTATTGTCTCCAGGCAGATGAGTAGAACCTTCCTCCCCAACCCACCCCTGTTTTATATCTCTTCTTTCTTCCTTCCCTCCTCAATGGATCAAGTCTATGAAGTATCTCTCCAACCCAGGCATAAAATGATGTTTTCAATGTCTTCTCTTTGCCAACACAAGTTGGGCTCCAAGTCCGAGTGACATGACAGCAGGACTGGCACGCCACTGCTTATCACTGAATCTCTAGACTCCACACACAGAGCTGCATAGGCTAGACACTCGACAAACATTTGAGGCAGGGTTGGGAGAACTGGCAACCCCATTGCCATTTTCTTGATGGCGCAGTACAGGTGTGAACTGGCAGTTTTCCTTTGGTCCAGTCTGACAGAGTGAGTGAGGCAGAGCTTGGGTGTGCCTTCATCACCTGCTCCCACCCCCACATGCCGCTTCCCAGGCTACAAGAACTTTTCACGTCTCATACACTTATTTTGAATTTTGACTAATTTTCCTTGGAAAGTCATGTTGAGGATGAGCTGAGAGTTTGCACACTGTAGAAGACTAAATAGAACTCTTGCTTTGCTTTGATGTAAAAATCATCTGCAAGAGGCCAGTCAGGCCTGGTAAGGTAGTGTTTCCACAAAATCATCCAGACCTCAGACATCTTCCACCTTCCTTCTTTGCCATTCTCAGGGATCCCGCTCATTCTTGTGCTCTCACAATGGCTTCTGGGGCTCCAGCCATCACGATTGTATTCCAGGCAGGGCAAAGAGGCAGCACACAACCTGAAAAGGCCCCTCCCTCCCCAATTTTAAGATTTTTCCAGAGCTTCATCAAACAACTTATGATCATATTTCATTTATCAGAACTTAGTCACAGGGCTACCGTATTTCCACAGGGTAATGAGAAACACAGATTGTTTTTTAAATATAAGTTTATTTATTATAATTGGAGGCTAATTACTTTACAATGTTGTATTGGTTTTGCCATACATTGACATGAATCTGCCCCGGGTGTCCATGTGTTCCCCATCCTGAGCCCCCCTCCCACCTCGCTCCCCATCCCATCCCTCAGGGTCGTCCCAGTGCACCAGCCCCGAGCACCCTGTCTCATGCATCGAACCTGGACCAGCGATTCGCTTCACATATGATAATATACATGTTTCAATGCCATTCTCCCAAATCATCTCACCCTCGCCTTCTCCCACAGAGTCCAAAAGACTGTTATACACATCTGTGTCTCTTTAGCTGTCTCGCATACAGGGTTATCGTTACCAGGTATGTCTCCTCCTTCCCCAACAGCAATGAGATCTTGTAGATAAAAAAGAGGAGATTAGCTATTAGGAATGATTCTCTCTATTTTCAACTGAAGCACTTAATTGATGAACTTTGAGGATGAAGTCCTATCTCCCATATACCTAAAATATATATAAGCCACTAAATTAAAACACACACAACAATAAAACTTTGGGGATTTTTCGTCATGACTCAGTTATATATGCAGTGTAAAAATAATTGGGTGACATTGCTGGGTATTTTTAAAAGGAGACATTGGCTTAGAAAACAAAGTTAGAATTGCAAAAGCTCTAACATCACGTCTAAGATTTATTACATTTCATACAACTCCTTTAGAAACATTTTAAAGAATGTAATTAGTTAAAGGGTGATTAAAATGTTAAACTCAGAATTTCATCCCAAAGGTGGAATGACATGGCAATGAGAGTTCACGTAACTATTTGAAGAAGGGGGGCTCTTTATGTTTGTGTGTCGACAGCTCCATTTTTATTTTAAGAATTGCACTTACTGAAATTCTTCCATACACAGCATTTTAAAAGCCCTGGGATATGTTCTCCATTTAGCCATCAGCTATTATTTAGACTTTTTTTTTTTTTTTTTGCATTTCTTTTCCATGGGGATGGTCTTGGTCCCTGTCTCCTGTACAATGTCACGAACCTCCGTCCAGAGTTCATCAGGCACTCTATCTATCAGATCTAGTCCCTTAAATCTATTCCTCACTTCCACTGTATAATCATAAGGGATTTGATTTAGGTCATACCTGAATGGTCTAGTGGTTTTCCCTACTTTCTTCAATTTCAGTCTGAATTTGGCAATAAGGAGTTCATGATCTGAGCCACAGTCAGCTCCTGGTCTTGTTTTTGCTAACTGTATACAGCTTCTCCATCTTTGGCTCCAAAGAATATAATCAATCTGATTTCGGTGTTGACCATCTGGTGATGTCCACGTGTAGAGTCTTCTCTTGTGTTGTTGGAAGAGGGTGTTTGCTATGACCAGTGCGTTCTCTTGACAAAACTCTATTAGCCTTTGCCCTGCTTCATTCCGTGCTCCAAGGCCACATTTGCCTGTTACTCCAGGTGTTTCTTGACTTCCTACTTTTGCATTCCAGTCCCCTATAATGAAAAGGACATCTTTATTGGGTGTTAGTTCTCAAAGGTCTTGTAGGTCTTCATAGAACTGTTCAACTTCGGCTTCTTCAGTGTTACTGGTTGGGGCATAGGCCTGGATTACTGTAATATTGAATGGTTTGCCTTGGAAACGAACAGAAAACATTCTGTCATTTTTAAGATTGCATCCAAGTACTGCATTTCGGACCCTTTTGTTTACCATGATGGCTACTCCATTTCTTCTAAGGGATTCCTGCCCACAGTAGTAGATATAATGGTCATCTGAGTTAAATTCACCCATTCAAAAGAAGAGAAGCGAAAAGCACAGGAGAAAAGGAAAGATATAAGCATCTGAATGCAGAATTCCAAAGAATAGTAAGGAGAGATAAGAAAGCCTTCCTCAGTGATCAGTGCAAAGAAATAGAGGAAAACAACAGAATAGGAAAAACAAGAGATCTCTTCAAGAAAATTAGAGATTCCAAAGGGAACATTTCATGCAAAGATGGGCTCAATAAAGGACAGAGATGGTAGGGACCTAACAGAAGCAGAAGATATAAAGAAGAGGTGGCAAGAATACACAGAAGAACTGTACAAAAAAGATCTTCACGAGCAAGATAGTCCCGATAACGTGATCACTGACCTAGAAACAGACATCTTGGAATGTGAAGTCAAGTGGGCCTTAGAAAGCATCACTACGAACAAAGCTGGTGGAGGTGATGGAATTCCAGTGGAGCCATTTCAAATCTTGAAAGATGATGCTGTGAAAGTGCTGCACTCAATATGCCAGCAAATTTGGAAAACTCAGCAGTGGCCGCAGGACTGGAAAAGGTCAGTCTTCATTCCAATCCCAAAGAAAGGCAATGCCAAAGAATGCTCAAACTACCGCACAATTGCACTCACCTCACACGCTAGTAAAGTCATGCTCAAAATTCTCCAAGCCAGGCTTCTGCAATATGTGAATCGTGAACTCCCAGATGTTCAAGCTGGGTTTAGAAAAGGCAGAGGCACCAGAGATCAAATTGCCAACATCCGCTGGATCATGGAGAAAGCAAGAGAATTCCAGAAAACCATCTATTTCTGCTTCATTGACTATGCCAAAGCCTTTGACTGTGTGGATCACAATAAACTGTGGAACATTCTGAAAGAGATGGGAATCCCAGACCACCTGACCTGCCTCTTGAGAAACCTGTATGCAGGTCAGGAAGCAACAGTCAGAACTGTACATGGGACAACCGACTGGTTCCAAATAGGAAAAGGAGAATGTCAAGGCTGTATATTGTCACCTTGCTTATTTAACTTATATGCAGAGTACATCATGAGGAACGTTGGGCCGGAAGAAGCACAAGCTGGAATCAAGATTTCTGGGAGAAATATCAATAATCTCAGATATGCAGATGACACTACCCTTATGGCAGAAAGTGAAGAGGAACTCAAAAGCCTCTTGTTGAAAGTGAAAGAGGAGAATGAAAAGGTTGGCTTGAAGCTCAACATTCAGAGAACAAAGATCATGGCATCTGGTCCCATCACTTCATGGGAAGTAGATGGAAAAACAGTGGAAACAGTGTCAGACTTTAATTTTTGGGCTCCAAAATCACTGCAGATGCTGATTGCAGCCATGAAATTAAAAGACGCTTACTCCTTGGAAGGAAAGTTATGACCAACCTTGATAATATATTAAAAAGCAGAGACATTACTTTGCCAACAAAGGTCCGTCTAGTCAAGGCTATGGTTTTTCCTGTGGTCATGTATGGATGTGAGAGTTGGACTGTGAAGAAAGCTGATCGCCGAAGAATCGATGCTTTTGAACTGTGGTGTTGGAGAAGACTCTTGAGAGTCCCTTATACTGCAAGGAGATCCAACCAGTCCATTCTAAGGGAGATTGATCCTGGGTGTTCATTGGAAGGACTGATGCTAAAGCTGAAACTGCAATACTTTGGCCACCTCATGCGACGAGTTGACTCACTGGAAAAGACTCTGATGCTGGGAAAGGTTGGGGGCAGGAGGAGAAGGGGACGACCGAGAATGAGATGGCTGGATGGCATCACTGACTCTGTGGACATGAGTTTGAGTGACCTCCGGGAGTTGGTGATGGATAGGGAGGCCTGGCGTGCTGTGATTCATGGGGTCGCGGAGAGTCGGACACGACTGAGCGACTGAACTGAACTGAACTGATTATTTAGACTTAGAATGTGCAAAATAGCATGAGGCTCTAGAATGCCACATTGTAAAGAATTCATACTTGCTTTTCTCTGTTGTGTGTCGCTGTTCTTAGAGTAACCACTGGAAATCATGCCAAGAGCTATGTACAGGAACTTCCTGGTGGTCCAGTGGCTAAGACCCCATGCTCCCAGTGAGGGGGGCCCTGGTCAGGGAACTAAATCCTGCATGCCACAGCTGAAGATCCCAAGTACTTCAATGAAGACCCAGTGCTGCCAAATAAAAAAAATCTACAAAGCCACTAGATGAATTAAAAACGAAATATAAAAATGTCTGATGAACACATACACATATGAATACAGGGGAATAAAGAAGAGATGAAAAATACACTGACAACAAATAGGAGAATGACAATCTTTAATCAAATGTCAATAATGAAATTAAAGGCAAATGGACTAAACGCCTGACCAAATGACAAGATAAATGTCAAGAACTAACTATATAGTGTTGCAAGATATTTACTGTGTGTACAAAATCAAATAAACTGAAATAGATGATAAAGACATACTATGAAAATTTGAAACAGAAGTGTCTACATTAGTATCACACAAATACACTTAAATGTATTGGCCACCTGATGAGAAGAACTGACTAATTCAAAAAGACACTGATGCTGGGAAAGATTGAAGGCAGGAGGAGAAGGGGGCGACAGAGGATGAGCTGGTGGGATGGCATACTGACTCGATGGACATGGGTTTGAGTGAACTCCGGGGGTTGGTGATGGACAGAGAGGCTGGGCGTGCTGCAGGCCATGGGGTCGCAGAGTTGGACACGAGAGCGGCTGAGCTGAACTGATCCTTAAATGAGCCTGTCTGCAGGGCAGCAGTGGAGACAGACACGGAGAACCAACCTGTGGACACGGTGGGGACAGAGCCGCGACGCCGAAGCACACGTGTCCCCACATATAAGCAGAGCACCAGCGGGAGCTTGCTCCATGATGTGGGGAGCCCTGTGACAACATGGAGGGTGGGAAGGGGTGGGAGGCGGGACGGAGGTTCAAGAGGAAGGGGACATGTATACATGGCTGATTCATGCTGATGGATGGCAGAAACTAGCACAATATTGTAAAGCAATTATCCTCCAATTAAAAATTATTTAAAAAAAGCCAAGGAATATTACTATGAGAACACTTTTTATATCAAGGCAGTATAAATTTACTGTTTCTGCAATGCAAAACTCTCCTTGTGAAATGAAATTTAACTTTTTCCTTATTGATTATGGGTTTTGAGTTTTTCCCACTTAACCTGTATCAACTTATATATAGAAATTCATTTAGATTTTTCATCCAGTATTTAAATGTTATTATTTTTAAAATATTTGCATCTCTGATCCACTTTTATAGGGATTTAAAATGTAGAATTGTCATTAGAAATTCTTGCCTCAAAATAAATAAAAGGTTTTGATTCGGTGCAAGTGAATTAAGCTGACATTTGTTAGGAATGATTGTATTTTTCCTTGCATTTTCCTGTGCATTTAATTGATGAATAACTAACATTTTATTGGATATGAAAGCAAAGTTCTTCAAATACAGTACCTTTTCATGATCAAAGGGTGGGAAATTTTGCAAGCTTGAACTAGCTCAGGTTCCTTACTGCTTTCTGTTAGCTTACTCTTAAGTCAGCCAGAAGCTGCTCAGGTGTGGTTTGAGAAGGATCATTTCTAGAAAAGTCAGGGCTGTGACTTTGGTTTCCCAGCATGATCACAGTCCTTGAGTCCCTCTTTGGAATAAGTCACTTTCAGCATCTCCCATAACTGTCTAGCAGGTGATGCATGGCTCCATGCTAAGCCCAGCCCTGGAGCATGGAGACAGGTCAGGTTATACAGTAACAGTGAGCCCGCAGACACCCGTGGAGGAACGGATGAGGCTGTCTTGATTTCAAGGGGTTCCCATGTCTGGCTTTTCACAGCTATACTTTCTTAAAGGCATTAGTAAAGTCCTGGTTAAGTTTCTCATTTTACAGAGGATTCAGGAAGTGCTTATTTTTATTTTTTTAGAAAACTACTTTCAGGATTAGACTACCCATATACATGGACACACAGACACAGTCTATCTTCTATCTCATCTGTCTCTTAGATCAAGATTTACTGCTCTGTTGTTTCTTTTGAAAGCCAAGTTGATTTGGATATTTGTAATTATTATCAAACAGCATGTGTAAATAGTATATGCAATTTATGTATAAATTACATATGATATTTTATATATATATGCATATATATGTATATATATATATAGCTTCTCTGTTGGCTCATTTGGTAAAGAATCCACCTGCAATGCAGAAGACCCAGGTTCAATCCCTGGGTCAGGATGATCCCCTGGAGAAGGAAATGACAACCCACTCCAGTATTCTTGCCTGGAGAATCCCATGGACAGAGGAGCCTGGTGGGCTATAATCCATGAGGTTGCAAAAACTCAAATATGACTTAGTGACTAAACCACCACCACCACCATATATATGTATATGTATATATATATATATATAGAGAGAGAGAGAGTTAGCTAAAATGTTTGTTCAGGTTTTTCAGTAAGATGGTACAGAAAAATGTGAACAAACTTTCTGGCCAACACAATAAATCATCAGTATAAATCACAGCTCCTGTGACATGCAAATATTGGAATGTGTGAAGATCTCACAGTCAAAGGCACTAACTCAAACACTTTTAATGTCATACAGGCACCAAATCTGGGGTAGGAGGGAGAGTGATGTTCTTGGAATATCCCTCAGTTACTAGATGTTTTAAGAGACTTGAGAAAAGATGTATACTTCAGCAGTGAAGCTGGGGTCTGCTTTGCCTTATCTCTGGGAGGTGGGCCTCCCCTAGAATACGATAGAAAGGGTCCAGAAATCAGTCCTCTGGCTGAGGGCTGATGTGGCTTCCTCAAGGTTAACTGCTCAGGCAGAGACCAGACACTCAGACTGTCAGCCTCGACTTCTGCGTGTAGAAGATCATGATGAAAAGAGCCTCCCTTAGGGCTTGTTTGGTAGGCTCATTTATTTGTAACAGTCCAACTGCTCTCATGGTGGACTCAAGCCAGCCCATACGGGTTCACACCCCAGCCCTACACTTAGCGGCTGAGTCATTTGGGCGAGTTACTCAGACCTCTCTGTGCTCCGGTCTCCTCATCTGTAAGATGAGCGACAAGTCCTACTTCACAGGGTGGGAAGGTTACACAAATTCACTGACAAAAGCCAGCTAGAATAAAGTCTGGCACATAGTATGTTAGCTCTTATGATTACGAATAAAGACAATTTTAGAAAAGTCCTAGAAGTGTAGAGCATTCTTTGGCATTGCCTTTCTTAGGGATTGGAATGAAAACTGACCTTTTCCAGTCCTGGGGCCACTGCTGAGTTTTCCAAATTTGCTGGCATATTGAGTGCAGCACTTTCACAGCATCATCTTTCAGGATTTGAAATAGCTCAACTGGAATTCCATCACCTCCACTAGCTTTGCTCATAGTGATGCTTTCTAAGGCCCACTTGACTTCACATTCCAGGATGTCTGGCTCTAGGTGAATGATCACACCATCGTGCTTATTTGGGTCGTGAAGATCTTTTTTGTTCAGTTCTTCTGTGTATTCTTGCCACCTCTTCTTAATATCTCTGCTTCTGTTAGGTCATACCATCTCTGTCCTTTATTGTGTCCATCTTTGCATGAAGTGTTCCCTTGGTATCTCTAATTTTCTTGAAGAGATCTCTAGTTTTTCCCATTCTATTGTTTACCTCCATTTCTTTGCACTGATCACTGAGGCTCAGTTTGGCTTAAAGCTCAACATTCAGAAAACAAAGATCATGGTATCCAGTCCCGCTACTTCATGGCAAATAGATGGAGAAACAATGGAAACATAACATTTTTGGGGGCTCCAAAATCACTGCAGATGGTGACTGCAGGCATGAAATAAAAAGATGCTTATTCCTTGGCAGAAAAGTTATGACCAACCTAGACAGCATATTAAAAAACGGAGACGTTACTTTGCCAACAAAGGTCCATCTAGTCAAGGCTATGGTTTTTGCAGTAGTCATGTATGGATGTGAGAATTGGACCGTAAAGAAAGCTGAGCACCGAAGAATTGATGCTTTTGAACTGTGGTGCTGGAGAAGACTCTTGAGAGTCCCTTGCACTGCAAGGAGATTCAACCAGTCCATCCTAAAGGAAATCAGTCCTGAATGTTCGTTAGAAGGACTGATGTTGAAGCTGAAACTCCAATACTTTGGCCACCTGATGCAAAGAGCTGACTCATCTGAAAAGACCCTGATGCTGGGAAAGATTGAAGGCAGAAGGAGAAGTGGGGGACAACAGAGGATGAGATGGTTGGATGACATCACCAACTCAATGGACATGAGTTTGAGTAAACTCCAGGAATTGGTGATGCACAGGAAGGCCTGGCGTGCTGCAGTCCATGGGTTCACAGAGAGTTGGACACGACTGAGGGATTGAACTGAAGTGAACTGAGAAGGGTCGAATAAGTAATTAAGAGGTATTGTGCCCCTACCAAGTACCAGGCACATTCCAAGTACTTTTATGTACATTCTCCATTTGATTCTCCCAGAATTGCTGTGAGGTGTCTTTTACCCGCCAGGGGAAAGAGAGACCCAGGGGGCTTATGAATTAAATGATTTCTTCCAAAGAATCCTGATGGTAAATGTAGAGCCAGTGTGTGAAGTCAATGTCCAGGGACTGGGCCCTCGACCAAAACTGCTTCTCAAAGAGACCACTTGTATCTAATCACATCTTCATGAAGCCAGTCCTTGTCGGCGCTGTAAGGACCACCCTTTTCCCCTGGGAGTCGAGTCCTAACTGCTCAGAGGACTCAGCCCACGTTTAGCCTTTCAGCCTCTTCTTCTATCTACCTATCTGTATCTATATTATATCTCTCTATATGTATATATGTAGATGTGTGTGTGTGTGTGTGTGTTATTTGCTCAGTCGTGTCTGACTCTTTGCAACCCCATGGACTGTAGCCCATCAGGCTCTTGTGTCCAAAGGATTTCCCAGGCAAGAATGCTCGAGTAGGTTGCCATCTCTTTCTCCAGGGGATTTTCCCAATCCAGGGGTCAAACCTGGGTCTCCTACTTTGCAGGAAAATTCTTTACCTTGTGAGCCACCAGGAAAGCCTGTGTACAGTGTGTGTGTGTGTGTGCATTAAGTCACTTCAGTGAGCCCTCTGTGAATAACTCCTCTGTCCATGGGGTTCTCCAGGCAAGAATACTGGAGTAGGTTACCATGCCCTCCCTCAGGGGATCTTCCTGACCCAGAGATAGAAACCAAGTCACTTGTGTCTCCTGCTGTGGCAGGTGGGTTTTTACCACTAGCGCCACTGGGGAAGCGTGTGTGTGTGTGTGTGTGTGTGTATGTGTATATTTGGCTGTGCAGCATGTTTAGTTGCAGCGTGTGGTATCTAGTTCCCTGACCAGGGATCGAACTTGGGCCACTTGCACTGGGAGCGCCGAGTCTCAGCCACTGGACCTCCAGGGGAGTCCCCAGTCTCTTCTTTTAGTGTCCCCATGCTGGGCCCCACCGCACTGATCTTCCACGTCCCTGGGACATGCTGGCTACTTTCTTGCTTCCAAGTCTTCATACTGTCCTGCTGTCAGGAATTCTTTTGCATTCTTGTTCAACATTTTATTTATACAAAAGTATAGGTCACCATGAAACACAGGCAAAAGGTTTGGAAAACAACCTCAAGGACCTAACAAACCTTCCCTCTGTGAGTGGGCTGTGCTGAAAATTGTCTTACTCTGCGAGAGAAGATAGACAAGGACACAGAATATTTATTACTCGGTGGGCTAAACGCAGAAAGCTGTTTATCTGACTAATCAGGATGAAGCCGTGGACTTAAGGAAGAATCAACTTGACTATCCTTTGTTCTCTGTCATTAATTAGAGACTCTCTTCTGTGTTCCTTGACATTCAATGTTTGGAAGGAATAACTCCCTGAAATGTCAATTTATTTTACTACAGAGCCTGTTTTAATTTCTTAGGAATATAACCTTTCAAGGAAAGGCTTATGTGAACTCTGAAGTTGGTAAAATATGCTTTGGAAAAGTAGCATGAAATCATTAAATTGTTGATTCCAGGATAACAGAGTATACAGCAGTATTTCACAAAAGTCGTCTGTGATTACTGGATTACATTGGAAGAAAACACACTGGGCTTTTATCTTTTCTTCTTTTGTTCCTCCGAAAATGGAGCTATACCCTGGGAACTTACTGTTGAGGAAAAAAATACCCCCAAGTCCAGCTACTTGTGTTTAAAAGGCCTCTGGAAGTTTCTGATGGAAAAGATACCAGAAAGATGTCGTTCTTCCATCCCCTAAATCCTGTGTCAGAGACAATTTCCGATGCTTCCAAGTGCCAGTCCCAGAAGGTGCAGCCCTGTCTGTGCCTGCTTGCTCAAGGGTCCTGAAGAGCACTTCTCCAAGGCAGCACAGCCCATGTGCATACAGCTATGAACGCTCGGACTGCAAGAAAATGTTCATAGTTGTTTAGTTGCTAAGTTGTATCCGACTCTTTGTGACCCCATGGACTGCAGCACACCAGGCCTCCCTGTCCTTCACCATCTCCTGGAGCTTGCTCAAACGCATGTCCATTGAGTTGGTGATGCCATCCAACCATCTCATCCTCTGTTGCCCCCTTCTCCTCCTGCCCTCAATCTTTCCCAGTGTAAGGGTCTTTTCCAATGTGTTGACTCTCTGCATCAGGTGACCAAAGTGCTGGAGCTTCAGCTTCAGCATCAGTCCTTCCAGTGAATATTCAGGGTTGATTTCCTTTAGGATTGATTGGTTTGATCTCCTTGCAGTTCAAGAGACTCTCAAGAGTCTTCTCCAGCACCACAGTTCAAAAGCATCAATTCTTCGCCACTCAGCCTTCTTTATAGTCTAGCTCTCACATCTGTCCATGACTACTGGAAAACCATAGCTTTGGTTATATGGACATTTGTCAGCAAAGTGATGTCTCTCTTTTTTAATATACTGTCTAGGTTCATCGTAGCTTTTCTTCCAAGGAGCAAGCGTCTTTAAATTTCACGGCTGCAGTCACCGTTCACAAGCATCTCAATAAGGACAAAGAAGTTGCTACTGAGTACTTACTAAGTGCCAGGCTGCCTTCCGACCAGAGCTCCAGGGTTTGCAAGTCACACAGGGTCTCCATCGGAGGTTCTTCTCTGTTCTTTCTTTCTTTGACTTTGTTTCCGACCCTCTAGAAACTTAGAAGCCATTCCTAGCCCAGGGCCATAAAAACAGGCCGGGGACTGCATTTGGTTCCTGGTGATATTTCAAGGTGTTTCAGTAATGATAAATCTAAACACAGCCCCACCCTCCAAAGGTGATGGAGAGTGATGAGTCATCTACGAGAGGAAGTAAGGGGTTATGAAAACAGAAGACCCAAAGACCAAACCCAGAGAGGCTTCCTGGAGGAGGGACACTGCCTGTGGGGGGTTAATCGGGGTTGTGAGGATGACTGCAGGGGACACTCTGACCGGGGGGTCTGGGGCTGAAAAAGCTGTGTGTACAAAGTCAGTGAGGCAGGAGAGGCAAAGAGTTAGGCCCTGTCTGGCTGCGGGGGGCAGACTGGGAGTGTCGTCGTGGCTTCAGGAAAGACAGCCTTTCAATGTGGACTTAAAAGGAAGAATGAGTGACTGCCAAGAGGGGAGCCAGGAGGCCAGGAGTCACCAGCCTGGGGCTGCAGAGGTGGGCAGGCCTGGGGAACACAGGCCCAGACGGTGTCCACAGCGGGGCGCTGGGGGGAGCAGGGGCGAGACACTGGGGTGTGGACTGACCTTGAGGCCTGCCAGCCCCTCTTAGGTTAATAAGAGGCCAGAGAGAATGACTGGGGTGTGAGCCCATGCCCTCTCTTTGTAGGAGACTTGCTTGGAGAAGGGGAGACGGGTTTTGGATCAGCCTGGGATCTTTCCCACAGCCCTTTGGACCTTCCAGAGATGAATCAAGCCCCCACACTTCCCCAATTGCTTAGTGATGGGAAGCGCGATTCCGCTAACAGACAAAAACATGCCCAAATTTTTGTCCTGAGTGCGCCCCAAACCTGGGCCTTGGGGGTCTTGAAGAGTAACTAGCCTACTTTTTCTACACAGAGTTGACAGTCCAGTTAGGGTGACAGGTAGGCAAAGTAGCCACAACACAAGAAAGAATAAAATGAGGTTAATCATTAGTTTTAGGAAGGAAGTGCTGTAGGGGGAGATGGGATGATGGTCTGATGGGAAGATGGCTTTCCAAAGGCTGGTGCCCGAAGCTGGAAGAACTATTATTGCCTCTTCTAATGGAATGTGAATCCAGAAAAAGGTCACAGTTTTCTGGACACCCCGGATATTTCCAGAGGTAAATCAAGTAACCTCTGTTTTGATCTGAATCACATGTTGGGAAGAGGCGTGACCAGTGGGACAGTTGTCTTTGTTATTTAGTCGCTAAACTGTATCTGACTCTTGGCGACCTCATGGACTGTAGCCCACCAGGCTCCTCTGTCCGTGAGATTTTCCAGGGAAGGATACTGGAGTGGGTTGTCATTTGCTTCTTCATTGGTGGGGCAGAGGACCTATCTAAATGCTGTTGGTATCTTAGCCACCTTGATGAACTTGGCTACCTGTCCCTCAGTTTGGGCCTAAAAAGTAAGGCAGCAATGCGAATGAATCTCCACTTTCTTGTGTTATTTCAAGCCAACAGCAGCCCCTGTCCTGAGTTCTGGAGGGAGTTGCTAACAATCTCAGACCAGAAAGATGGGAGCTGCTTGATAATAATGACTCATATCCCTTATTGAGAGTCAGTGATGATTGAGGGGAGACCAATGACAAGTTTTCTTTCCCTCAAAAAAGGAACTTTGTGAAAACTGGTTTTTGATGAGGCTTGAAAGATACTAAGAGGTCATTAAAGCTCTTTTCCCAGTTTTTTGTTTCCGGTGCATAACACTTTTAAAAAATCAGGTAGATTTATAAGGGATAAAAACCTGTAGAATTCTAGATCTGATTGTTTTTGGTTATGTATATGTTGATGAAGTGTACAGAAATATGCATGTGATTTAGCCAGACTTCTCATCATGCTTTTCATTAATATATTTTCTCCATAATTATGGGATCTTCAGTATGATGCTGAACTGGGGCATAGAAGTACAAACTGGATGCCCTTTCACAGTCTACACTGACTAGAGGACCATTTGTCACCCTCCTGGGAAAACAAAGACCCCAAATAGAGACACATTTTATGGCCCCTGGGGACAACCAGATAGAGGGGCCCTGTTGTAATTTCACATAGTTCCTGTAGGTGGAGGACTTGGGTTCTTAGAGAGGAACCCAAGTTCCATTGAATTGTGAATAGGTGAATTGTGAATAGGTGAATTACTCCTATTTTTAAACTTAGTGAAAGTGAAAGTATGGGCTTCCCTGGTGGCTCAGATGATAAAGAATCAGCCTGCAGTGCAGGAGACCCGGGTTTGATCCCTGGGTCAGGAAGATCCCCTGGAGAAAGAAATGGCTACCCACTCCAGTATTCTTGCCTGGAGAATTCCATGGACAGAGGAACCTGGTGGGCTATAGTCCATGGTGTTGCAAAGAATCAGACGTGACTGATCAACTAACACTTTCACTTTCTTTTCATAAACTTCGGTGAGGTTGAAACAATGAGCCTGTGACCAACAGAGCCTTCAGCTAGCAAGAGAAATGAAATACAGACATTCTTTTCTAAGAACTTTTTCTTTTGTATTGGAGTATAGTCTATTAACTGACTCACTGGAAAAGATCCTGATGCTGGGAAAGATTGAAGGCAGGAGGAGAAAGGGACGACAGAGGATGAGATGGTTGGATGGCATCACCGACTCAATGGACATGAGTTTGACTAAGCTTTAGGAGTTGGTGATGGACAGGGAGGCCTGCCTGGCGCGCTGCAGTCCATGAGGTTGCAAAGAGTCTGACACAACTGAGCGACTGAACTGAACTGAACTGAGAATCTGTTAACAAGGCTGTGATAATTTCAGTGGACAGCAGAGGGACTCTGCCATATGTACACATGTATCCGTTCTCCCCCAAACTCCCCTCCCGTCCAGGCAGCCATATGACATTGAGCAGAGTCCCCTGTGCACTACAGTTGGTTCTGGTTGGTGACCCATTTTAAACACATCAGCGTGTACGTGTCCACCCCCAACTCTCTAACTATCCCTCCCCTCTCATTTCTCCCCTGGTAACCCTAAGTTTGTGAAAGAGAGACATTCTGACACAAGCTTTTTGGAGGCTCGTCTGATGGAGGAAAGTTGGGTTAGAGGAAGGAGAGAAGCAAATGCCAACCCCCCACTCCAACTCATGTCTTGTCACCAGCATGTGACATTGTCATCGGACTGGGCATCTGGGTGTCTGCACCACTGTTAAGACAAGCAAGAAGCCTGGTTTGCAGCCAGTATAGCCAAATCGAGTTACCTTAAGCATTCATATAAAATTAATTTTAAAGAGGTTTTCCTAGTTATATTTTCCTAGTTTATTTCCAATGTTTATCAACTTATCTGTAAGTCTAAGTGGAAAATATTCAGAGAAATGACATCAGGAGAAATAGTCTTAAAAGCTATTTTATTGTGTTTTATCCCTTCTGAGTTCAAGAGAACAATAAAACTTGATCATGTATGTAATCCATGCAGATTTTTCACTGTAAACTTAGAGAAGAAGCTGTAAGTTCACTATCGTGATTATTGTCAGTTAAATATCTGAAGTCAATAGGAAGGATTTAGGAAAGAATTGTGCCTAACAGATATCACCTTCAGAAGCTGCGCAGCACCTCCAGCCCTGAATTACTTCTGCTGATATTCAATGCTTAAGCTTGACTAAATCTGGGTCATGGTAATGCCCCCTGCGGCCCAAGTGGTGAGATGTCTCACTTGCAAAAAAGAGAGCAAGATTTATCCAGTGTCTGACTGCTGGCTCATCATTCGTAAAGAATCCGAGTGTCAGTGTCGGGACAGGGTAATCACACCCATGAAAATTGCCTAGACCGGTTGAAACTGGAGTAAAACAAAAATATGAACAATAGCGGTTGGAGACCTTCTTCACCTGAAAGATTATCACGTTCCTGGGAACAGGCTTCTTCAGCGGAAGCACCTAGTTCTGGGCCTGGAATGAACAGATGCTCAGTATTGGGGGAAGTCAGAAGAAGCAGAGAAGATTCAGTGATGATTGAGTGAAAACAGATGAACTGAGCTTCACTAAAAAAAAAGAAAATTCTAGCTCCATTAAGCCCTTTCCGTGGGAAGGTCTACTGAGAGGTTAATCTGGATTCACCTCCCAGCATCAGTGCCCTTGGACTTGATTTCTAGTTCTTTTTCGTACCAGATCTGTGACCAGAGCCATCTCATGCTTTACTGCCTCAATCCCCTACTCAACGGATGGAACCTCAGGAGTATCGGTCACATGTTCACCCCCACACTCCTCGCACATCTAACTGCTGTTTCAAGACTCTCAAGCCATAGCTCACCTACTTGCTGCCACCAGGGGTGCCTGCCCCTCAGCTCGCGTGGTGAATCTCCACTTAACCTTCTAGGGCTCATGATGTGAAGTGAAAGTTACTCAGTCGTGTCTGACTCTTTGCGACCCCATGGCCTACACAGTCCATGGAATTCTCCAGGCCTAGAATACTGAAGTGGATAGCCTATCCCTTCTCCAGCGGATCTTCCTGACCCAGGAATCAAACCAGGGTCTCCTGCATTGCAGACAGATTCTTTACCAACTGAGCTATCAGGGAAGGGCTCACCAAGAGGCTCCCTCATAATGAGGTCTTTGCTGGGCCAGACGTTGCCATGGAGATGACAACAGCCCCCTTTCCTGGTTTTATTGACCCTCTTGATTTCTTACTCCCTTTCCTGATGCTCCTTCAGGCTGTTGTCGTAGAGTCCCAAATATATATCAAGCACTCAGTCAAGGATTTTTTTAGTTTTTTAAATTTATTTGTAACTGAAGGGGAATTGTTTTACAGCATTGCATTGCTTTCTACTAGACATCAGCATGAATCAGCCGTAGGTTTACCCATGTCCCGCCCTCCTGAATCTCCCCCGCACCTCCCTCCCCACCCAACCCCTCTAGGTTGCCGCAGAGCCCCAGCTTGAGTTCCCTGAGCCCTACAGCAACTTCCCCTTGGCTCTCCATTTTACATATGGTAATGTATGTTTCCACGTTACCCTCTCCACACATCCCACCTCTCCTTCCTCCTCCCTGCCAGCCGTGTCCACGAGTGTTCTCTACGTCTGAAGCACTCAGTCAAGTTTTGCTGAGAAAATGATTACAAAGATTTGCTCATAATTGTATCCAAGTCCCTCCAATATAGCATCAATTCAGTCCCCAAGTAATTAATCTGCCTGGTATTTCCCCCCCTTTCAACTATTTAGAATATAGCTTGACTCCAGCGTGATTAACCAGAAGCTGCTGTCTATTGTTCTGTGAGGCGAGTCTGACTAGATTTTAAAACACGTCAATGGAGAGTTCGTTTATCTCTTCTCTTTCTCAGTGAACACACAGCAGTCCTTCGTGTTGGGTCTTCTACGTTTATGTCTCATAATGTCCCCAAGAAATAAAAACACGCCAAATGAGACAAATAAGTGTTTAAAGATTCACGTGATCCTGCTTATTTTTCCCAAGTTGTGATATTGGTTAAAGCAAAGTTTAACTGTTTTCTCAGCATCTTTCTCTGAGGCCGTGATAATAAGTGTCGAGTGGGCGAAGGAGACCTAGATACCAGCCAGGTGACCTTCAGGCTGGGAAGAAGATGAAGTCAGTGGTAAGTGCAGATCCTTCCATTTTATAACAGCACACATGGTTTCTGTGCAATAAAATCCCATTTTCAATTAGAAATTTCAATTTTCACATTGGGGCTTAGTGCAAGAGCTAATGTTTTTTGCTTGCGGTATACTGCCAGCTTCTCAGAGAGCAAGAGGTAAATGGTGGATGTGTTTTCTCAAAAAAAAGTGATTTTTTTTTTTTTTTTAGCGGAAGAGAAAAATAGGACAAATCTTGCCCTGGGGTGGCTGCGGCCTGAGTGCCTCTGTCTCCCCTGTTATTCAGTGCTGAAATCCTGATGTCCAAAGCTAGGGTAGTAGAGGTGGGGCCTTTGGGAGGGGCTTAGGTCACTGAGGGTAGACCCCTCAGTGCATGGGGTCAGCACTCTTAAAGGAGACCCCACGGAGCCCCCTTGCCCACCCCTGTGTGGGGGGTTAGAGGGAAAAGACAGCCGTCTATCAGGAAACAGGCCCTCCCCAGATACCAAATCTGCTGGCACCGTATTCTTGGAGTGCAGGCTTCCAGAACGGTGAGAAAGAAATGTCTGTGTCTCTAAGTCACCTTGTGCCTGGTATTTTGGGACAGCCGCTGGAAGGGACTGAGGTAGGGCGTCAGGTGTCACAGAAAGGGTGCGTGGAGGGGGTGGGGGACACGGCTAGTGGGCTGACCCATCCCGTCTGCGGCCTGAGCCAAGACCTTCAAGGGCTATTCAGGATGCGGTGGAAGACCATGAAAGAACAGACACTCAGCAGAGGGGCTGGCCCTGGTGGGGGTGGCGGGAGGAGTTACAGAGGATGGGACGGAAGCGATGCAGGGTCAGGCAGTAAAGGACCCTGTGACAAGGTTCAAATGATAAGGAATTGGGACTTTATCTGACGCTCGTGATATTTTAAGGATTGCGGTCAAAAGACTGGAGGCTACTGAGGTCAGGACACCACAGGATACCCTAGTCAGAGACGGTAGAAACCTAAGCCAACCTTGGGGCAGTAAGGATGGAGAGAAAGCCGGCGAGTTAAGAGTTTTCTAAGAAAACTCTTAGTTTTCTAAGGCCTGTTCTTGTGGCTGATTCATGCTGATGTTTGGTAGAAACAAATGCACCATTGTAAAGTAATTATCCTTCAGTTAAAAATAAATAAATATATACAATCCAGCTGGAAATAAAAAGCAGAAAGAAAAGAGTGGATACATGTATGTTTATCTGACTTGCTTTCCTGTACATCTGAAACTACCACAATATTGTAAATCAGCTAATACTCCAATAAAAATGTTTCAAAGTTAAAAAAAAATAAAAAATTAGGTTTGTTGACAAAACAGAAGGTGAGGAGGACAGAGTGGTCCAGAGTGTCAGTGAACCATGGTGAACACAAGGCTAGCAGTCAGCTTGGTGGAGGGCACACCCAGGTCCAGGTGGCAATGTGGAATTTGAAAGACTGATGTGACATCTCCTATAGCTGGAGACTCAGGTCAGAAGGGGAAGGACAACCTTTCCCAGGGACTGTTGCTTCTTGTGTTCAACACCTCACGACCAGGAACATCATGGGCATCAGATAAACTCTGAAAAAGATAGGACGAGGGCTTCCAATGTCAGCTCTATATGTAAAGAGCTTATAAGTCATCACTCCCCTTCTCACCACAAGAAAAACTTGAACCCATTGAAGACCAATGACCTATCTGTGAGCCCTCAGAGAGCTGAGGTCACAGAACAAACCACCACCCTAGGATTTAGAGAGACGGCAAACCTAGAGTCCCAGCCAAAGTCTACTTACCTGGAGTAGAAGCCCCTGGAGTTATGAACTGTTCAGTTCAATTCAGTTCAGTTCAGTCGCTCAGTTGTGTCCGACTCTTTGCGACCCCACGAATCACAGCACGCCAGGCCTCCCTGTCCATCACTGACTCCCGGAGTTTACTCAAACTCATGTCCATCGAGTCGGGGATGCCATCCAGCCACCTCATTCTCTGTCTTCCCCGTCTCCTCCTACCCCCAATCGCTCCCAGCATCAGAGTCTTTTCCAATGAGTCAACTTTTTGCATGAGGTGGCCAAAGTATTGGTTTCAGCTTTAGCATCAGTCCTTCCAATGAACACCCAGGACTAATCTCCTTTAGAATGGACTGGTTGGATCTCCTTGCAGTACAAGGGACTCTCAAGAGTCTTCTCCAGCACCACAGTTCAAAAGCATCAATTCTTTGGCACTCAGCTTTCTTCACAGTCCAACTCTCACAACCATACATGACCACGGGAAAAACCATAGCCTTGACTACACGGACCTTGGTTGGCAAAGTAATGTCTCTGCTTTTTAATATGCTATCTAGGTTGGTCATAACTTTCCTTCCAAGGAGTAAGCATCTTTTAATTTCATGACTTCAATCACCATCTGCAGTGATCTTGGAGCCCAAAAAAATAAAGTCTGACACTGTTTCCCCATCTATTTCCCATGAAGTGATGGGACCAGATGCCATGATCTTAGTCTTCTGAATGTTGAGCTTTAAGCCAGCTTTTTGACTCTCTTCTTTCACTTTCATCAAGAGGCTTTTTAGTTCCTCTTCACTTTCTGCTATAAGGGTGGTGTCATCTGCATATCTGAGGTTATTGATATTTCTCCCAGCAATCTTGATTCCAGCTTGTGTTTCTTCCAGCCCAGTGTTCCTCCTGATGTACTCTGCATATAAGTTAAATAAGCAGGATGACCATATACAGACTTGACGTACTCCTTTTCCTATTTGGAATTAGTCTGTTGTTCCATGTCCAGTTCTAACTGTTGCTTCCTGGCCTGCATACAGGTTTCTCAAGAGGCAGGTCAGGTGGTCTGGTAGTCCCATCTCTTTCAGAATTTTCCACAGTTGATTGTGATCCACACAGCAAAGGCTTTGGCATAGTCAATGAAGCAGAAATAGATGTTTTTCTGGAACTCTCTTGCTTTCTCCATGATCCAGCGGATGTTGGCAATTTGATCTCTGGTTCCTCTGCCTTTTCTAAAACCAGCTTGAACATCTGTAAGTTCACTGTTCACGTATTGCTGAAGCCTGGCTTGGAGAATTTTGAGAATGATTTTACTAGCGTATGAGATGAGTGCAATTGTGCGGTAGTTTGAGCATTCTTTGGCATTGCCTTTCTTAGGGAGTGGAAAACTGACCTTTTCCAGGCCTGTGGCCACTGCTGAGTTTTCCAAATTTGCTGGCATATTGAGTGCAGCACTTTCACAGCATCATCTTTCAGGATTTGAAATAGCTCAATTGGAATTCCATCACCTCCGCTAGCTTTGTTCGTAGTGATGCTTTCCAAGGCCCACTTAACTTCACATTCCAGGATGTCTGGCTCTAGGTGAGTGACCACACCATTGTGATTATCTTGGTCGTGGAGATCTTTTTTGTACAGTTCTTCTGTGTATTCTTGCCACCTCTTCTTAATATCTTCTGCTTCTGTTAGGTCCACACCATTTCTGTCCTTTATCGAGCCCATCCTTGCATGAAATATTCCCTTGGTATCTCTAATTTTCTTGAAGAGATCTCTAGTCTTTCCTATTCTATTGTTTTCCTCTATTTCTTTGCATTGATCACTGAGGAAGGCTTTCTTATCTCTCCTTGCTCTTCTTTGGAACTCTGCATTCAGATGCTTATGTCTTTCCTTTTCGCTTTGCTTTTCTCTTCTCTTCTTTTCACAGCTATTTGTAAGGCCTTCTCAGACAGCCATTTTGCGTTTTTGCATTTCTTTTCCATGGGGATGGTCTTGGTCCCTGTCTCCTGTACAATATCATGAACCTCCGTCCAGAGTACATTAGGCACTCTATCTATCAGATCTAGTCTCTTAAATCTATTTCTCACTTCCACTGTATAATCATAAGGGATTTGATTTAGGTCATACCTGAATGGTCTAGCGGTTTTCCGTGCTTTCTTCAATTTAAGTCTGAATTTGGCAATAGGGAGTTCATGATGTGAGCTACAGTCAGTTCCCGGTCTTGTTTTTGCTGACTGTATGGAGCTTCTCCATCTTTGGCTGCAAAGAATATAATCAATCTGATTTCGGTGTTGACTATCTGGTGATGTCCATGTGTAGAGTCTTCTCTTGTGTTGTTGGAAGAGGGTGTTTGCTATGACCAGTGTGTTCTCGTGGCAAAACTGTATTAGCTTTTGCCTTACTTCATTCCGTATTCCAAGGCCAAAGTTTCGTTACCCCAGGTGTTTCTTGACTTCCTACTTTTGCATTCCAGTCCCCTATAATGAAAAGGACATCTTTTTGGGGTCTTAGTTCTAGCAGGTCTTGTAGGTCTTCATCTGTTCAGTTCCGTTCCGTCGCTCAGTAGTGGCCGAGTCTTTGCGACCCCATGGACTGTAGCCTACCAGGCTTCTCCATCCATGGGGTTCTCCGTCCATGGGATTCTCCAGGCAAGAATACTGGAGTGGGTTACCGTTTCCTTCTCCAGGGGATCCTCCCGACCCAGGGATCGAACCTGGGTCTCCCGCATTGGAGGCAGACGCTTTAACCTCTGAGCCACCAGGGAAGCCCTGTAGGTCTTCAAAGAACTGTTCAAATTCAGCTTCTTCAGCATTACTGGTTGGGGCATACCCTTAAAGGGGGGATTTGACAAATTGCTCAAGGCTGAATGCAGATGAGAATAAGAGTGAAAAGCCTTCAGGAGGTCACAGTTAGAGGGTTCCTCTAGACTTTCCAGGAACCCCTCCAAGTTATCATGACAAGGAGCCAAGACAAACCCTTGCAAGTCAAAAAGAAAAGGACAACCGCTGAGAAATGCAGAGTGTCCTCCCTGGCAAAAGCCTACTTTCCAAGGAAGATGAACTCTACCAGAGCCTCGCCTCCCTTGTGTGTGTCTGTTCGTCGCTCTGTCGTGTCCGACTCATGGACTGTAGCCCACCAGGCTCCTCTGTCCTTGAAATTCTCCAGGCAAAAATACAGGAGGTGTGGTCATTTCCCTTCTCTAGGGGATCTTCCTGACCCATGGATCAGACTGTGTGGCAGGCAGATTCTTTACCTTGTAAGCCACCAGGGAAGCCCCATGGTGGAAAAGCACCTCCCTGACTCTAGCGCCCTCTGGTATTTGTCCTAAGAAAAGTGAGGTGGGTTAGTGAGCAACATCTGTGATGCTCACAACACAAGGACGCAGACACGCTCAGAGACTGAGACGGAGACACAGAAATGTGTGCCCTCTCTCACGTCGTGGGTTAGGGCCTCAACAACTACAGGATGCAGGTTTCTAAGGAACAGGACTTCTCAAAACCCACGAGCAACAGGGGAGAGACAAACAGAGAGATCTGAAGCTTCAGGCACCTCCAGCAAAGATTAAATGCATCCCAGCCTCTAGTCACTTTTAACCATACAACCTTACCATGAAGGCCAGTTTACCCCATCTATTATGTTTGGCTTTCAGCAAAAAATGACCAGACTTGCTAAAAGGCAAGAAAAAGCATAGTCTGAGGAGAGAAAGCAAACATCAGAACAAGTCTCAAATACGATGTAGACGTTGGAATTATCAGATAGGTGATTTAAAATAATTATAATTAATATCATTATGTGAAAGACTTTAATGAAAAGTATAAACAACACACAAAAACACATGGGTAATGGAGGCAAAGAGATGGAACCTAAGAGAAAATTCAAAGGAAGTGCTGGAAGTCAAAGAAATGAAGAATGTCTTTGATTGGCTTGTCAGTAGACTGGCCAAGGAAAGACTCTGTCATCCTCTGGAAAATGTTGGCAAATTTTTTTCTGGAGAAGGCAGATGGTAGACATTTTAAGCTTAGCAGACCAAGGGGCAAAATCAAGGATATTTTGTGATACTTACACAGCAAGAGAGAAAAGAGATTTCCACAAAATTTTATTGCTGACATTCGACTTCTAGAGCCTAATTACAAGAGAACAATACTGAAGATGAAAGCTAATAGTCTTAAATAAGTTGATTTTTTTTCTGGACATTTTCTGGGCACATTCCTGCAGTTGCTGCTCTCAAACCTGATTTAATGAACTCATCATGAGTAAAAGCAGCTTTTCTTGCCCAGAAACTTGCTTTAATCGCAGCTTTGTTTTCATTTTTTGAATTTTTGTGAAGAAATTCTGCTGAGGTGAGATGGGACACACTTTCTAATTTTTCTGACCATCACCGTGCTGAATCAGGAAATGCTTAGTCTGGTAATGCTGATGTAGAGTGTGTCCTTCCACACATGTCTGGTGTCATTGCCTGACAAAGCTGGTGCCTGACCATAGCAACATAATCCACCCTCTCTTGTGTCTTAAAATTGTGACACATGACGTCCGCTTTTCACTTCCTGTCTTGATATGGGCTTCGCTGATGGCTCGGGATAAAGAATCCACCTGCAGTGCAGGAGAAACAAGAGACACAGGTTCGATTACTGGGTTGGAAGATGCCCTGAAGTAGGAAATAGCAAGCCACTCCAGTATTCTCACCTGGGAAATCCCATGGACTGAGGAGCCTGGTGGGCTATAGTCCATGGGGTCCCAAGAGTTGGACATGACTGAGCACACACGCAGCTGTTTTGCTGGGTATGCACTAGTATCAGGCTTTCCAAGTAGCTCAGCTGGTAAAGAATCCGCCTGCAATGCAGGAGACCCCGGTTCGATTCCTGGGTTGGGAAGATCCCCTGGAGAAGGGAACGGCTTCCCACTCCAGTGTTCTGGCCTGAAGAATTCCATGGGTCACAAAGAGTCAGACATGACTGAGAGAATTTCACTTTCACTGGTAGTAAAAAAAAGTCTTGGAACATCAACATACATGATCCTTAAGATGCAGGCTACAGCTATTGATTCTGTATCTGCCACTGGGATCTGAAGGGTGGGACCGGAAGAGCCACCAGGGTCTCAGGAGCAGCTCTGGTCTCTGATGCAAGACCAGTGTAGCCATGGACAGTCATGACCGAATGGGCAGGTTGTGTTAAGGAAATCTGTATTTACTGGTGCCCAAAAAATTTAATTTCATGTAATTTTCACATTATGAAATATTTTTCTCTTATGTTCTTTTTAAGTCATTAAACAATGTAAAAGAACTCCTAGTTCATGGGTTATACAGAAACAGCTGGTGGGCCAAATACAATCATTTGGAATTTCCTGGGTATAATTTTCTGTTCCTTCTTTCCTGTCTGAAACTTATAGATTGTATTTCTACTCATTCAATGACGTTCCTTAATTTTAAAAATTATGCTACTAAATTCTATTTTATAATAAAGAACAGTCATGTTTCTAGTTTTTTAATCATACCTAGAGAATTATGTTGTTTTATACAATGAAGTCCAAAGATAGTGATGTTTCCTTCCTGTGCCTGAGATTTCTTGGAAATGGGACACAATGGATCAACATCTCTGGAACCGAATGTGAGGACAGAGAATGTGGCTTTTCTCTGCCACTCCCTTCCCTGCTCTTTGTTACAAGAAAGGCAGTGTGGATGGTGGGAAAACCAATGAGTTTTGGAGTCTGGGTAGTTTAGCTTTAAACCAGGGTCTCCAGCACTCTGCCTCCCTCTGGTGAGTCACCTGGCCTCTCTAAGCCTAGCTTTCACATTTGTAAAGCTGAGTTAATACCATCTTCCTTGATTATCGGCTTTTAGTAGAAGTCGTCTTTAAGGCCGTTGCTGGCAGTGGGCACTCAGTACCAGGGCACCATCCCTCATGACCCAGGCCTGCCCAGTGCATCTTAGAGGATTTTGTTTCCACAGCAGGGGTCTGTGTTCCTACATTCAAAACTCCAGCTCTGCAGCTTTGCTTTCTCTTGAAGCTGGCACCTATTTTGCAGTACGTATGAATGAAGCCTCTAAACTGAACATCTTGACTTCACAACATCCACAGCACCCTGTCTGGATTTATCAAAGCCTTCTCCGGTGGACGGTGCAAAGGGCAGGCGTCTCAGCACCAGCTCTTGTCATTCTACACCCAGTTATGCTAAAAGTCTTTCTTTTTTTTAAAGTGTAGATGCCCCAAAGGGAGCCATGGGTTTGCTGTGTGAATGAGCTCAGGTGAAATCTGAGCCAGAGTAGGGTCCCTCCTGAGATGTCAGAAGAATTCAAAAACATCCATCTTACTAGATACTGAGAAAATGTGTGACTTTTTCCTGTTATAAATCTCATTTTAATTTTGTGCCTGCAATGAATGCATAAATATGATATGTGTACTAACAGACTGACACATTCAAGCCCTGAAAATGAAGAAATATTTCTGCCAGGAATGAAACAAATTCTTGCTGATGAAGAAATATTATTACTGTAGATTCTTATACGTCGTATATTTCTTTACATATTGTTCATGTATTAGATATCCTAGCCAGGACATCGTAGAAAAAATTAAAGCAATTGAATGAAGAAAAAAAAAGGTTAAGGACAGTGTATTTCTTAAAATTTGAATTACAAATGATTCTTTAAAAGTTTTCTTCTTTCCTTCCCTTAGAATTTCTTTCTTACATTGCATTGTTTAAGTAACGTACCAAGTTGTTTTTAATTTCACTCAATTAAAATGCATGATGAAAAATGTACAATGTGATTTATTCTTCATGACAAAAATTTTAAAACAGTAAGTCAAACAAACCAAAGTAACTAAAACAGCAAGGCCATTCTGTTGCACTCAGGATTCCAAAAAGAGCAGAAAGAATTAAGCTCCAGCTTTTCAAGAATCCTGAAACAGAAACCGTTCATTAAAGTATTAATTCTGTTACCTTGAGAAGTCTAGCTTCCCCTAAACTGACCTGCCCTTAGGCTGCAAGGACTGAAGTGTTCCCAGCCCAGCAGAGTGAGGTCCAGTCAAAGGCTGTACTTAGGTTCAGGTGGAGAAGTTAATGTTCGCCTTAGGCAGAGGCAAACCACCCATGCGTGCAGGGGTGAGAGCTTGTTGCAGCTGATGAATTGCTGGGACGGATCGGTGCCCTGGAAGCCAGGCAGACATCTGAACACTTCTAGAAGATACAGTCAAAATTATGAGTCATACACACAGTCAGAAATGGTATGGATCTAACAGAAGCAGAAGATATTAAGAAGAGATGGTAGGAAAAAACAGAACAGAAAAATTCTTCATGATCCAGATAATCATGATGGTGTGATCACTCACCTAGAGCCAGACATCCTGGAATGCGAAGTCAAGTGGGCCTTAGGAAGCATTACTACAAACAAAGCTAGTGGATGTGATGGGATTCCAGCTGAGCTATTTGAAATCCTGAAAGATGATGCTGTGAAAGTGCTGCACTCAACATGGCAGCAAATTAGGAAAACACAGCAGTGGCAACAGAACTGGAAAATGTCAGTTTTCATTCCAATCCCAAAGAAAGACAATGCCAAAGAATGTTCAAATTACTGCACAATTGCACTTATCTCACATGCTAGCAAAGTAATGCTCGAAATTCTCCAAGCAAGGTTTCAACAGTACCTGAACCACGAACTTCCAGATGCTCAAGCTGGATTTAGAAAAGGTAGAGGGACCAGAGATCAAATTGCCAACATCTGCTGGCTCATCAAAAAAGCAAGAGAATTCCAGAAAAACATCTACTTCTGCTTCATTGACTATGCCAAAGCCTTTGACCATGTGGATCACAAGAAACTGTGGAAAATTCTGAAAGAGATGGGAATAACAGACCACCTGACCTGCCTCTTGAGAAACCTGTATGCGGGTCAGGAAGCAACAGTCAGAACAGGACATGGAACAACAGACTGGTTCCAAATAGGGAAAGGAGTACATCAAGGCTGTATATTGTCACCCTGCTTATTTAACTTAAATGCAAAGTACATAATAAGAAACACTGGACTGGAAGAAGCACAAGCTGGAATCAAGATTGCTGGGAGAAATATCAATAACCTCAGACATGCAGATGACACCACCCTTATGGCAGAAAGTGAAGAAGAACTAAAGAGCCTCTTGATGAAAGTGAAAGAGGAGAATGAAAAAGTTGTCTTAAAATTCAGCATTCAGAAAACTAAGATCATGGCATCCGGTTCCATCACTTCACGGCAAATAGATGGGGAAACAAGGGAAACAGTGACAGATTTCATTTTAGGGGGCTCCAAAATCACCACAGATGGTGACTGCAGCCATGAAATTAAAAGACACTTGCTCTTTGGAAGAAAAGTGATTACCAACCTAGACAGCATATTAAAAAGCAGAGACGTTACTTTGCCAACAAAGTCCATCTGGTCAAAGCTATGGTTTTTCCAGTAGTCATGTATCGATGTGAGAGTTGGACCATAAAGAAAGCTGAGCACTGAAGAACTGATGCTTTTGAACTGTGGTGCTGGAGAAGACTCTTGAGAGTCCCTTGGACTGCAAGGAGATCCAACCAGTCCATCCTAAAGGAGATCAGTCCTGAATATTCATTGGAAGGACTGATGTTGAAGCTGAAATTCCAATACTTTGGCCATCTGATGTAAAGAACTGACTCATTGGAAAAGACCCTGATGCTGGGAAAGATTGAAGGCAGGAGGAGAAGGGGACGACAGAGGATGAGATGGTTGGATGGCATCACCGACTTGATGGACATGAGTTTGAGCAGGCTCCGGGAGTTGGTGATGGACAGGGAGGCCTGGCGTGCTGCAGTCCATGGGGTCACAAAGAGTCGGACACGACTGAGTGACTGACCTGAACTGGACACACAGTCTTTGCCTCTTTCCATCTTTAAGTCTCATTAAGCCCAGGCCCTGTGTGAGGAACACAGAGCATGAACCCATTTGTGTCTTTAAATTCTTCCTGCCTTCTTGGAATCTCAGCCTTATTCTAATAATGGGATTAAGGTCTGAGAAGAGCAGAGGTGCTAGGAAAAGCTAGCTTGGAAAAGGCCCAGGCAAATAAGAACTTGTGTGGCCTTGGAGGTGTCAGCTTGGAGTCTCCAGGACATTGTTTGTATTATTACAATTGCTCTCATGTTCAAAGGGGGAGATTAATAAGCCATTATTGGCCTCAGCATCTCCCTCACATCTCTGACTTTTCCTACCTGCAGCTCCATACCCCTTGGTGTCCAGCCTGTCAGCACAGGGCACTCTGCACAACAGTTGTCTCCAGGGCTATGTCTCCTCCTGTTTTGTATCTGCAGGGTCTAGGTGAAGGTCTGGCTCTATGTAAGGAGGAATCAGGCCTGTTACAGGAGACTAGAGGGCCCACGAAGGGAGAGAGAGTGTGCGGAAAGCTCAGGGTAAAACTGCCAACTCACGCACTTATGCATTCATTCAGCTGCTGCCCCCAGGCGTTTGATTAAATAGAGCATGTGACTCCTGCCCACATCGACCCAGAAGAGGACCTAGGCCAGAACAGGGCCTTCTGGAGGTGTGATACAGTCCATCCAGGGTCCACAGGTGCAGAGCAGGGAGACAATTAACTTCGATGCCAGGGAAGGCTCCCTGAAAAGTGAGATATCTCTCAGGCCTGAAGGACAGAGTGGGAGGGGAGGGAGTGAGGGCAGGTGGTAGGGAGGTTCTTGCTGCCACAACTCGACGTAGCTGTGGCCTCTGGGAAGCAACCACTTAATCTTCCTGAGCCTCAGCTTCTGAATCAGTGAAATGGGGATAATAATACTTGCCTCCCTGGGAAGTCGTGACAGCTCAATGAGATGATGTACAATAAGCAGGTAACAGAGTCCTTGTCACCTTGATGTTCAGCACTGGATGGATGCGCGGGTGATTCTTGGGAGTAGAGAAAGCCTCCAGGACTCATCAATTCAATTAGCTCCATATTAAAGAACAGATATAACTCTGATTTTTGTAATGAAAACCTAATTTAATATTCTATTCATTTACCCTCCACAAACTGAATGAGATCATTTCACATTCTTTGTGTTCAGTCCCTGATGAGCTTACCAGACAGAGCAGTCAGCTTATGGCAGGTGCCAGGAAATTAGCTTTGAGGAACGTTCTTCAGCAAATTTTACATTAGATTAAAAGAGAGAGAATTCTCCAAGTTTCAGTGAATGGATGTAGGGATGCACCAAAAGAATCCATACCCTGGGGCCTTGAGGAAAAACCAGCTCTGGGCACACAAGTGGCTGTCTCCTGTGACCCTCAGTTGATAGATCTTCTCAGAGTACAGGATTTATGTTAAAGTTTCTGAATAACCCTATGGAGAAGGGAGCAGACCACACTGGCTCCAGCCCAGGGCAGTGCTCAACTCCTAGCCTAAGTCACAAGTAAGTTATGAACCTGAGAAGGCAAACCAACACTTCCAAGCTTTCAGGGTGTAGGAAACACAGCAATGTGGTAATTTGGGATTTACAGATGAGGTGGCTTATGGACTTGATCATAAAGCCGTTGTTTTGGAGCCAAATAGCTGCAGTCCAGCCTGTAACTGCTCCCTGATCTCTGCCTCTCCCACTGGGAGGAGGCCTTGGGAAACGTATTCACTGTAGGGCTGACTGCAAAGCCAGACGCATAGCTGACTCTCAGAAGATTTACTGAACGCATCAAATTTTGCTAGGATGTGTGGCCAGGCCCCTACTGCATTCTGTGAGCGGTGCACATGCTCCTCTCCACCTTAAATCAAACCCAAGTGCAAATCAGATATTCTCACAGTACTGCTTGAAAATACTGTGCCTTTGAGTATCATGGGTTGGTGCTGTCAAGGCTTTCCCCTTGAGGATCCTGGCCAAGACCTGGCTCTATGATTTGCGCGGTGTGTGTGTTGGGGGGGGGCACGCTCAGCTATGTACATATGAGGGTGCATTTCTGAGTATGGGCCATGAAAAGGTTGCGTGTCTATCCAGAGGCCTTCTTGGTTCTCATTAGATGAGTTTCTGAAGATCATTTAACCCTTTCCCCCCTTTTTCTGTTTTTTAATTTTTACAATATTGTGTTGGTTTCTGCCATAACCACACGGATCATAGGCCCTCTGTCCTGAGCCTCCGTGCCTTCCCCTCATCCCACACCTCGACACCATCACAGCGCAGCAGGCTGTGTTACACGGAAACTCCTCGCCAGCTGCCCACTTTACACACGATAGTGTGTCTGTGTTGATGCTACTTCCTCCCTGCGTCTCGTTCCCTCCGGCCCCCACGGCGCCCACAAGTCCGTTCTCTACCTCTGCCTCTCTGCTCCTTTCCTGCGGATAGGTGCGTCAGCACCATTTTTCTTGATTCCATTTGTGTGCATTAATACACGATACGTGTTTTCCTTTTTCTTCACTCTGTATAGGGCTCTCTGGGTAGCTTAAGTGGTAAAGAATCTGCCTGCAATGTGGGAAACCTGGGTTCGATCCCTGGGTCAGGACGATCCCCAGCAGAAGGCAGGAATGGCAGCCCACTCCAGTCTTCTTGCCTGGAGAATCCCATGGACAGAGGAGCCTGGCAGGCTACAGTCCCTGGAGTTGCAAAAAGTCGGACATGACTGAGTGACTAACACTTTAACTTTTCTTTCACTCTGTGTAACAGGCTCTGGATTCATCCACCTCACTAGAACTGATCCAAATGCATTCCTTTTATGGCTGAGTGATATTCCATTGCATATATGTACGACACCTTCTCTATCCACTCATCTGTCTATGGACATCTAGGTTGCCTCCACATTCTGGCTATTGTAAATAGTGCTGCAATGAACACTGGGGGTACACGCGTCTTTTCCAATTATGGTTGTCTCAGGGGATAAAGCCAGTAGTGGGGTTGCTGGGTCATTTAGTAGATTTATTCCTAGTTTTTTTTTAAAGGAATCTCCATATTGTTCTCCATAATGGCTGTATAAGTTTACCTTCTCACAGCTGTCATAATGGCCATCATCAAAAAATCTTCACTTAATCCTTTGACTCAGCTTTTCTACGGACAGAATCACAATTCACTTCAGACTCTTATTTCAGTGAAGAGTTACAATAATTACTATAAGGTTATTTCATTGAATAAAACAAAGTCACTTGATTACACTGGATGTACTTAGGAAATTAAAGATTGGAAGTTGAATATTCCAAGGCAGCATCACCAAAGTGCAAAATTGTATTCATCATAGATGGACACACTCAATATTTAATCCATATGGGAATTCCGATCTTGAAATCCAGTGCCCACTTCTTAAAAGTTTAGTTACTACATTTTAAAAAATACTTTTAGTAAATATTTGAGTGTTCATCACAAATGGTTCTTTTCTGCCTGAGGACTTCTTGCCACCCCATTGACAATTTCCATAGGAGGTACTATCTCAATTTACACTATTACTATGCTCTTTGGTTTTCAACCACCTGAAGATTTCCACTATGGTTTGGCAAAATGAAAAGAATTCCTAACAACCCAGTATCTTCCCTCTCTGAAGTTGGAAACATGCCATTTCTTTATTTGAAACTATTCAATGCCACAGAAATGCTAATTCAGACGAAGAACTGAATGTCTCAATGACGTAGCTCATGTGCCTATACCATCATACCAAGGCACTCTTTTTGTAAAGGTTTGCAGTTAGTTTTAAAACAACTTGAAATTTTCCTCAAGAGAAAAGCCATAGCTTACAGCACCTACCCTCGATATGCAAAAGCACAGTATTTCACTACTTCAAAGACCAAAGAGACAAACAGGTGTAGATGGGGTCTGGGTGCCACCATGGGGCTCCAAGGCCTGGGGAGAGGATTCTCCTGGCACAGTCCCTCCATCTGCACAACAGCAGCTGGTCCTTCAGCTGCCCACGTGCAGCTTGCTTGGGAACTAAGGTCAAATTCATGAAACCTGGCCCGAAGAAGATATTTAGTTATAAACAAGCTGCTTTGATTTACTTAATTATTCTGATTTCAGCAGTTTCTTTCCTCTGAGAAAATCTATCTCTGGGATCATGTGAAGTGGGATCATTTGGGATCATTCCAAAGTTGACTGCCCCAGGGCCCAGGAACTACATTTTGGCTCCCCCTCCCCCTCAACGCCGACCCCCTTCATTGTGAAAATACATTGAGACAAATAAACTGTCATGGAACTGAGATGGTTTCTGATTCCCAAATACCTTGCATTGCTAGAATTAAACTATGCATTTCTCAGGAAAAGTCATCTCTTTGGTTATAGCATTACCAATTAATGGTATAAAGCAGGAATGGAAGAACCATTTTTCAACATCAAAAATTGATTTTTAGTCAAACAAACTAAAAGTTGAAACATCTCTAAGAAGCCCTTTTCCCTTCACTTTAACAGAAAAATCATTGTTGGAAGAACAAAAATGGCAGCTTCATACAAGTTTCTAACACAGCTTTGATGTGTGATGTTTATATATACATTTACCAGCCAATTTCCTGAAAGCTTCATTAATTGTAAAAGTGTGCATTGTACTTTCTCAGTGTTGTCAAGCTTATTTTTTTAAAAATCCCTTTACTCCAAGTTTCCTGCAAATACAGAATCTAGACTGAAAATGCTGAAAATGGTAGTGAATCCTTCAAATGTACAGAACAGCAGGTACATTCAAGTTCCAGTCTGCTGGTGTTTATTTTTAGTATTTTTGTTAATGAAATAGGCCTGAGAGAAGAAAATTCTTTCCTTTTGTAATGCGAGGATTTTCCTTTCCCTTACTGGTTTTCTTAAATTGTATTACCTTGCGGGGGGCTGGGTGGGGGAGGCGAGGGTTGATTGTCGGCCTGGCAAAAAGTATCACAGCAGAGCTAGGACTCAGCCCTTCAGCCCTTCTCCCCCGGCCTGGCGGCAGAGATGAGATTCGAAGCAGCCACACTATGCTTCCAGAGAGGCTCAAAGGAACACCACGGGGAGGGGGGGGGTCCAAACTCACCCCAACACTTGGCTTGTTCTATTCACACCCAGGCTCCCTCCCTTCCTCCCTAGATCTTTCCTCTCTCTCCCCCATCCCGCCCCCCTCACACACACACACACACATCAGGATCACAACTGGCTCAGGCTTAAGAAACCGACAAACCATTGGCATCCTTTCCAGCGGCAGCACTGCGCTGGGCCCCGAGGTCAGTCTTCGGAAACTTGTTGCAGCTCCCTGGAAGCAGTGGCGCCGCTCAGGCTCGCCAATCCTCTGCCCTCCCCCAAGTTCATGGGGTCCTCTCCCCGCTCAGCCTCCCCGCGAAGGCACCTCTCCTGCGCCCCAGCGCACAGAGGGTGGGTGTGCCCGGCCAAGAGCACTCTGCTCCAGGACAAACCAAATGACCCCCGGGCCGGGTGACAGAAACTCGGGGAGCTACTGAGGAAAACATGTCTCCTCCTAAAGGCTGCTGGCTCCAGAGATGACCTTCTGAGCAAATACAAATGGGGGGAGAGGCTTACATTTGCACTGAAGGCTCAGGGGTGGGGGAGCTGGGGCCCAAACTGGGGGGTGAGGGGTGGGCGCGGAGAGGAAAACAGGAGTGGCTTCTCTGGGTGTGAGCTTGGCTGGGGAGGCGGGGAGGCAGGTGGGGAGGTGGGAGGGGGCAAACCTAAACCCAGCCTGCCACTCCAGGGCACTAGGCACTGCCCCTGGCTGCCCCGGAGGTGATGACCTGGCCCTAGGACCCGGTGAGGGAAGTGGGCGCTGAGTGGCAGGGGAAGAGCTGGGGTTCGCAGGACCCCCGGCCGCCCTCCTCCCACCAGCTCAGCGTCAGCCATCAGGAAGTCCCTCTTACTCGCCTTCAGCTCCAGACCACCCTCGATGGCTGAACGCACATGCCGCTGAGGGTGAGGAGACCCACTCGGCCCCCGGGGGTGCTCCTGAACCCCGCGGGCTTCCCTGGAGCACCAAGGAAAGGATCTGTGCGCCGGGTGGGTCAGGCTGGAAAGGTGGAAAAAATCCCACCCAGAGGCACCTGTCTAAGACACCAAAGTATCTTTGGGGGTGGGTCAGGCTCCCCTCGGAAAATCTGGGGTGAGCGCCAGCCTGTCGCCCCTTTCAGATGGAACCCTCTGGGAGCATGGGTTCCAGGGCCAGGCCAACTGGAAGGACAGGAGGAGCGCCCACTCGCCCCACCTGGATGGTCGCTGGGTGAGGGGTGCACTCAGGGGGACTCGGCCCTGCACCCCCAGCCCTGCCCTGCCCCCTCCCTTCCAGGGGCACTCTCGGGGCCTTGCGCTCAGCGCCTGTGGACCCGGCACTCGGGAACACTCTCCGGCCTCCCATCAAACTTCGGTCCCTTCCCGGCTGTAGACAAAGTGCCCGACGCGGAAGCCGGTGGCCGCCGTCTGCTGGCCAGCGGCGAAGCCGGGCGCGGGGCGGGGAACCTGGGGGCTGTGAGTGGCGATCGTCGTGGGTCTCCCGAAGGAAAAGTCTCCCGCCAGGCCCCCGGGAAAGGGGTTGAAGCCGCCAGCCAGGGCGCCCACGGCTGAGGCCAAACTGGAGAAGCAGGCCGCGGCCTCGGGCGCAGGCGGGGACGCTGAGGCCCGCAGGTCTGGGGAGGCGGCGCCCAGGGTCTCCAGCTCGGGCGCCCTGGCTCCCGCCGGGCTCCGGGGACCCGAGGGTGCAACCGCGCTCGCCTCCCCCCTCCGCTTCCTCTTCCTTCGGAAGTTCCCGTTGTCAAACATCTTCTCGCAGTTTGGATCCAAGGTCCAGTAATTGCCTTTACCTGCGGAAGAAGAAAAGGACCTGCTCAGAAAAAAACGGTGTCTGGCCGAGGTGATGGGTGAGAAGGTAAGAAATGGAGGTCGGCTCCAGAGAGATTCCCACTGGCCCCTCCATGAACCCTTCCCCCACCCCAGGCCTTGAGGGGACGCTGTGTACCGGATCGGGCGTCCACAGCGAAGGACGATGCCCGGGAAATACAGAGCCTCGCCGAGAGCAAGGCCAGAGAGAAGGCCAGTGAAATGAAGAACGGAACCCGCTCTCCTCTGGCCATCGCTTCGCCAGTGGGGCGGAGCACACCTTGCCAGGCCTCTCTGCAGCCTCCCAAAGCGGCATCGCCTTTGTCTTAACCTTCGTCGGGGGAGCCGCCGTCTTCCCCACTTTAAGCAGAGGACACGCGCCCCGAGAGAAGCAATTCCGAAGGTCTCCCCGGCAGGCTTCTTCCTTCTGGAGAGCGTGCCGAGAATTAGAGACTCAGTTGCCCTGGACGTGAAGTCAGGGCTGCGGGGGTCGGCCGCTTCCTGGAGCCCGAGGGCGACCCAGGCCGTGTCTGCTCCCCACCCTCCTCCCTCCTTGGCTCCCCCAGCTGGGAAGCCTGGACGGTCCGGGGCCACCGGGTCCCTCGAGTGCCCGCAGCCCGGAATCCTGGACTCTCGAGGGGGCGCGCCTCTGTTACCTGGGTCGTCCTCATCGCGGGGCACCTTCTTGAAGCAGTCGTTGAGGGACAGGTTGTGGCGGATGGAGTTCTGCCAGCCCGCCTTGCTGCGCTTGTAGAAGGGAAAGTTGCCGGCCACGTACTGGTAGATCTGGCTGAGCGTCAGCTTGCGCCGCGGCGCGCTCTGGATGGCCATGGCGATGAGCGCCGAGTACGAGTAGGGCGGCCGCACCAGCCTCAGCAGCTCCTGCTGGCCGGGCAGGCTCAGCCACGCCAGGTCGGCGCCTGCCAGGCCGCCGGGGGCCGCGAGGAGCGGGCCGGGGGCCCCGTAGGAGGCCGCGGGCACGGGGCCCGGCGCGTAGGGCGCGGAGCTGAGAGCCGGCGCGTTCAGCCACAGGCGCGGGCCGGCGCCGGCTGCGCCCAGATCTCCGCGCGCGTAGCTGGCGGGGCGCGCGGCCGCCCGGGCCTGGCCGTGCGGGGCCACAGAGGGCCCGGAGCCGTCGCCGTACTCGGCCATGTCCTGCCGCTCCCAGGCCGGGGCGGGTGGCTCGGCGCCCAAGCTCACGAACGCACCATCCAGTGCGGCCGCCCGCAGCAGCTCCAGGTGTGGCGGCCGGGCCTCGCCCTCCGCCCTTTAAATGCCGTCGGGGGCCCGCGCCCCAGGTGAGTGTCGGCGCGCCGAGCCCCCGCCCGCGACAGCTTTGGAGGAGTGCTGTCTGCATCCCCGCCCCGGGGTCAGCTTTCCGCCCCGCCCAGGTCCAGATGCGCTCAGTCGCTCCGGTAATTCCCAGACCCCGTGTCTCCTGCGCCGCCTGACACCGGCACCCCTGGCCCCGGCGATACCAGCCCCGTCAGGCCTTTAGGGCCCCGCGGCCCTGGCTGTCCGCACCCTCCAGCAGCCACCGCGCGTCCTCCTTCAGGTCAGCGTGCGTGGGATTCCCTTCCAACGCGGTGCCCCCTTGCTCGCCTGCCAGAGGCTCCCTCCTGGCGTCTTGGGGGACACCCGGCAAGGAGCTAAGGCCCGCTGTGTGAGGCACGGCGCGGCGGCGGAGGACGCGAGGGCGGGAGGGGAGGCCTGGTTGGAAGCGGACCGCGGCGCTGGAGTCGTCGGATGTCCCCCCGCGATCTGCTTCGAGGTGGATCAGATCCCCCTGTAAAGGGTGGAGACGCTGGAAGCTCAGGACACCTTGCTCATGCAGGGAGCCCGAGATGCGGCCCGGCTAGTCTGCGCGGTGGCCTTGGGCACAGGGTATCGTGGGTGGCAAAGCCCTCCGCTGGGTTTCCCAGGACGCAGGGAAAACAGGGACATCCGGGTGGGGCGCCCGACGCCCTCCCGCAGGCCCTGGCTCCCGGCTTCACTTCCCCGCGCGGAGGCTGATGCGGGAAAGACCAGGAGCCCCTGGACGCCATGTGCTCTCGCTCCGAGGAGCGATGATCAGCGTTCAGAGATAATTGGAGGGGCCCCGAAATTCAGCGCCCGCGGTGTTAGTACCCATGTTGGAGAAATCGGTCTCCCCTGAGACTTCCCCAGTGTCTGCGCACTTTTGGAGATGAGGAGGGAGCAGGAGGCGGCCCGCGGGTGGAGCTAAAGGTTAGAGTGAGAAGACTGGGGCTCTGGGGGAAAGGGGAGTTCCCCGTTTCTCTCCGTGTGGTCTTAGGCCGCTCAGGTTGTCATTTAGAATTTAATGTAAAACAACCAGTTTGTGGAACTGTTTCACAAGTACTGGAGAGGAGCGTCCCTCCATTGGCACACGGGACTCGCCTCTTAGAAGTCACAGCCCGTTCGGAAGTGGTTGGCGAACTACACCAACTACACCCATTTCTGCCTTTGGAGAGAGCAGAGACCAGAAATCCTGGTCTTTTGGCCAAGGACAGGAAAGCAACAGACCCAACCAGATCGTTGAAGTCTGCGCCTCATCCCTCCCTGCGCCCCCTTCTGGAAGATTTCTAATTGATGTCCAAGGCTTAGGAGATGGGAAGACTCTAACGCCTTTCAGAGCACCACCCCCATCACTGCAGGGATGGTGCAGGGGGGAGGAGCCATGCTTTGGGAAGCATGCCCCTGATTTTTGTTTCTGTCAAGAAACAGCAGCCAGAACCATCGGTCTGCCAGCTAAGAGATCTTCAGAATGTCCTCACAGTGTTAAACACACACTGTCTCTGTAGACATGGCAAGTTTTCTGGTGACTACCCTGCCTGAGTCCTAAATAGAACTGGTCCTCTCCCTTGATCTTTAACCCGTCCCCTTTTCCTTATTCTCAAACGTGGCCCCACTGCCTGCTTTGTGGGTAGGTCTCCCCATCCCTCCTCTGTCAGATTTTTAGGCGCACCTGTTTTCCTTCCTCTGGTCCCCATGGGAGAGGTGTCCCTGCTTCGTCATGTCCGTCTCTCCTTGCTTCTCTTCAGCATCCCAGCTTCCCAAAGGTTTGTCTCTGCTGGCTGTTGATATCCCTTCTGTCTGGAGAACACTCTATTGCGGCCCAGATGGGCGTCCACCCCCAGGACTCCGCTGAAGCTGCTCACACAGTCTCCAGTGGCCTCTGTCCCCCCGAGTCTAACGATAGCTCTTACTCATTTTGCTCAGCTCTCAGCAGCTCCTGACACTTTCTAGAATCAACACCCTCTTCCCACCGGCTTCTAAACTCTGTCCTTTTGTTTACCTCCTCTTCTCCAGCTCCTTCTCAGACTCAGAGCTCTATTCCAGGCCCTTTCCTCACTCTTTTTGCTTGGATTCAGTTCAGTTCAGTTCAGTTCAGTTCAGTCGCTCAGTTGTGTCCGACTCTCTGCGACCCCATGAATTACAGCACGCCAGGCCTCCCTGTCCATCACCAACTCCCGGAGTACACTCAAACTCATGTCCACAGAGTCGGTGATGCCATCCAGCCATCTTATTCTCTGTCGTCCCCTTCTCCTCCCGCCCCCAACCTTTCCCAGCATCAGAGTCTTTTCCAGTGAGTCAACTCGTCGCATGAGGTGGCCAAAGTATTGCAGTTTCAGCTTTAGCATCAGTCCCTCCAATGAACATCCAGGATTGATCTCCTTTAGAATGGACTGGTTGGATCTCCTTGCAGTATAAGGGACTCTCAAGAGTCTTCTCCAACACCACAGTTCAAAAGCATCGATTCTTCGGCGATCAGCTTTCTTCACAGTCCAACTCTCACATCCATACATGACCACGGGAAAAACCATTGCCTTGACTAGACGGACCTTGGTTGGCAAAGTAATATCTCTGCTTTTTAATATACATCAAGGTTGGTCATAACTTTCCTTCCAAGGAGCAAGCGTCTTTTAATTTCATGGCTGCAATCAGCATCTGCAGTGATTTTGGAGCCCCCCAAAAATAAAGTCTGACACTGTTTCCACTGTTTATCCATCTATTTCCCATGAAGTGATGGAACCAGATGCCATGATCTTTGTTTTCTGAATGTTGAGCTTCAAGCCAACCTTTTCACTCTCCTCTTTCACTTTCATCAAGAGGCTTTTGAGTTCCTCTTCACTTTCTGCCATAAGGGTAGTGTCATCTGCATATCTGAGGTTATTGATATTTGCTTGAATTACTGGCCCTTAACTCACGGTTTCTCAGCTTCATGACTGTTGGCATATTGGGCTGGATAATTCTGTGCCGTCCTATGCACTGTAGGATGTTTTAGAAGCATCTCTGACCTCAACCCACTAGATGTTGGCAATTCTGCTCTGCTGAGACAACCAAAGATGTCTTAAAATGTTGCCAACTGTTGTTTGTGGGGCTAACTCACTCCTGATTGAAAATGTCTGCATTAACTAATAATTCTATCATCTTTATCATCCATTTGGATGTCTTCCTCTCCAATACCTTGTGTCTCATGCTAGTTTATTATCTTCTGCATGAGAGCGGCCTCCAGCAGATGAGAGCCCCTCTAGTCCCCACAGCTGTTGAGGAAGTAAGAACTTCAGTCCTCCAGCCACAAGGAACTTAATTCTGTCAATAGCAGGAATGACCTCGGAAGAGGACGGAGATCCAGATGTAACAACCAGCACTTTATTTTAGCCTGAACAGAGAAGCTGCCATGTTTTGCTTGCTGTTTGACCTAAAGAATGTGAGATAGTGAATGGGGATCGTTTTGAGCTGTTAAGTTTGTGGTAATTTGTCACAGAGCAAAAAATAAAAAAGTTTAAAAAGTCCTTAAAGATACAACTCCAAACCGAAAGGGGTCATGCCATCGCAGTTCAGTACCCTACCTTTGTGGTCAGAAGGAGGTTCTCACTTCTCATGGGGGTTGTGCCTCCCCCGAGAAAAGCCCTGTTGTGCTCTGACTTCTCACCATCTCCTGTGTAGAACTCCACACAGCCACTGATGTCTAAGGCTGATTATGGGGTCTATGTAACTTTTTTAAACATTCAAGATTGGAGAGAACTTGAGGGTTTTGCTGTCATTGAACAGATCATTTGCAACATCAACAAAAGCCGTCCTTGACTTCTGCAATTCTGTCTACAAAATAATGTCCCAAGTTCTGAAATTAGCTATGGGTTTCCAGTTCCTCCCTCTAGAAGGGGTTGGGTCAGGGGTAACTGTGGCCAAGAGCCTAGACCTAGGTCAACCGGATTTTGGCTTGAGCCTTGCCTCCATCAATGGAACTTAAGTCGATGATTCCAGCTCTGAGTTCCATTTTTTTCTACTGCCTGTGAAGTGCTTTGAGGTGTTAGATTTCTCAATGAATATACATATCCTAGTTCCTTCCTTAAGGAAGTAGGATATGTGATAAGAATTTGCCTCAAACTCTTATCACTTAGAGAAAACCTGAAGCAACACTCAGGCTGTGCAGACTTCCAACCATTTTCCAACTGACAAATGAAGAAGGTGAGCGCTTTAGCTGCAGAGAGACCTGGATTCAAATCCTGGCTCTGGTCCCAAACACCTGAAGGTGTAGGCTGCTTGACCTTCCCAAGTCTTCAGTTCTTCTGCCTGCAGAGTGGGGCTTATGCTGCCCAGTTAATAGGTCATTAGACAGACTAAACGAACCGTGCGTGCCAGACACTTACACATAAGCATTAAGCGCTTGCAGTACAGGGTCTACTGGTACCTTCCCACTGTCATTCACTCTTTCATTTGTTTGCAGAGCCGATCCTGAGTTTACGGTTTGTCCCCCTGCATGTGAAATGCACTTTCATACCTAAAAGTGTTATCCATGTTCTTAACATGAAACTGAGGAAAGGTTTTATTATAATATGTTTTCTCCAATTTTCCCTGAATAACTTTTTAGCTTTTTTCTTTTCAAATCAGAATCCAATGTGCTCACAAGAACTGACTTGTACTTATCAGGTCACTTCAGTTTCTTTTGTTCTAGAACAGCCCCTTGGGCAGTGACTGCAGCCGTGAAATTAAATGACACTTGCTTCTTGGAAGGAAAGTTATGACCAAACTAGGCAGTGTGTTAAAAAGCAGAGACACTGCTCTGTCAACAAAGGTCTGTTGATTCAAAGCCATGGTGTTTTTAGTGGTCATGTACAGATGAGAGATTTGGACCATAAAGAAGACTGAGCACTGAAGAACTGATGCTTTTGAACTGTGGTGCTGGAGAAGACTCCTGAGAGTCCCTTGGACTGCAAAGAGATCCAACCAGTCCATCCTAAAGGAAATTAACCCCGAGTATTTGTTGGAAGGACTGATGCTTAAGCTGAAGCTCCAATACTTTGGTCACCTGACGTGAAGAGCCCCTGATGCTGGGGAAGACTGAGCGCGTGAAGAGAAGGGGACTACAGACGATGGGATAGTTGGACGGCATCACTGACACAACGGCCATGAGTTTGAGCAAACTCCAGGAGATAATGGAGGACAGGGAAGCCTGTTGTGCTGCAGGCCATGGGGTCGCAAAGAATCGGGCGCAACTGGGCAACTGAACAACAATAAGAACAGCCCCTGCCTCACTGCTCTCAAATTGTTTATTTTTAAAGGGCTTCAGGCGTTGACTCTTTGAAGGGATCAGTCCCGCCATCTGGATGAGTCTGTTTCTCCTGCTGATGTTTAACTTATTATCTTATTGCCTCCATTTCCTTTATGTAGAAGTTAGGTCTCAAAACTGGTGCAGATCCAGGTTACATGGATTTTCCACGTCTCATCAGGAAGCACACGATGCCAGGTTGGTCCTCTCTCACTGACTCTGAGCTTGTGTGCGTGTTCAATTGCTCAGTCGTGTCTGATTCTCTGTAGCCCCTTACGCTGTAGCCCACCAGGCTCCTCTGGCCATGGAATCTTCCAGGCAAGAATACGGAGAGCGTTACCATTTCCTACTCTGGGGAATCTTCTGGACCCAGGGATCGTATCTGTGTCTCCTGCATTGGCAGGTGGATTCTTTACCATTGAGACAACTCTGAGTTCGATCACTGGGCTAAAGGAGTGACTCTGGAAAGGCAGCTGGAAACTAACCCAACTGCTAGTTGGGTGATGCTTGGAGATGATGAAAGTTCCCTGGTTGCCCAGTGGTTAGGATTCTGTGCTTTCACTGCTGTAGCCTGAGTTCAATCCCTGGTGGGAGAACTAAGATCCTGCAAACCATGCAACACGCCTCCTCCTACACCAAAAAGAAAAAAAAAAAAAATACCCAACTCCTTGTGTAAAGTTACCCTTCCCAGGTGAGAATTGCTATTGATTTTATTTTCCATTAACGGTTGCGAGCTAAATCAACTCTGTTGAAAGTTGCAAAGCATAAATTTTCTCATTCTGTCATTCTTTTACATTCATTGTATCATTTTCCTGTAAAACAGAGCTTTCTGTCATCGACTGAATTTATCTGGTTTCCCTGAACTGTATATTAAAAAGACCAGAAAATTGCATGAGTTTTTCTGTTTATTGATCTACTTTAAGACTAAGGTGTTGCTAAAACAGTCATCTTAATTGGAAACAGTGTTTTCATTTTGCTTCATTGGATTTCCCTGTGAGTATCATATGGACTTGGAAATGTTTATATATTTAATATTTTAATAAATTATCATTATTTTATGATATTTATATTGTCCAGTGAGACATTGGAAGCCTCTTGGAGCCAGCCACTGTATTGTTTTGACATGGCCCCAGCTTTGGAGAAGGCAATGGCAAGCCACACCGGTACTCTTGCCTGGAAAATCCCATGGATGGAGGAGCCTGGTAGGCTGCAGTCTGTGGGGTCGCTAAGGGTCGGACACGACTGAGCGACTTCACTTTCACTTTTCACTTTCACACATTGGAGAATGAAATGGCAACCCACTCCAGTGTTCTTGCCTGGAGAATCCCAGGGACAGGGGAGCCTGGTGGGCTTCCGTCTACGGGGTCACATAGAGTCGGACACGACTGAAGTGACTTAGCAGCAGCAGCAGCAGCAGCAGGTTTTGAATTTTTTTTGCTGTTTGATACAAGCAGGTCTGGGATTATTTTGTACTTTCCTGACCCAGATCTGTAATCAGCTATTTCTCCAGTGGGCCTTGGTTCCTTTTTAGAAGGAATAGTATTAAGAAACTAAAATACATGGCATAGGATATTTTGGTAGAGAGGGGATAAGATTGCTTATATAGCTTTCAATGGACAAATCTAGGAAATGCATTAAAAAAAAAATTATGGTTGATATATTTCTTATGAAAGTTTAACCCTTACAAGATTTTTCCTTTTTAAAAAACTGTTACTCTATACCTGTATCTTCTTTCTCTCAATCTGGAGATCTGATTCCTAGTAACTTTAGCACAGTTAATTCTTGCTTGATCTCACAGCCTACCTCTGTGGTTTCCAATAACCATATCTGTATCATTATTAATAGAGAAACTATTGAATGATTTCTTTGCAGCTCTTTTTATCCTTAAAATGCATCCCACTAAGGAAGTATAGTGAAAGGAATATTTTATAAAGTCCCTTGAACATTTTCTTTTCTCTGTGAGGTCTGTTGCTGTTTTGGCAGATTGTTGAGTTCATTATATTTTATTCCATATATGTTTAAAGCCTGGAATTTGCTAAGAAGTTGGGAAGCACCTTGGTCATTAAGCTACACAATGATTATTTTCTTTCCTGTATGTATTTAGTAAATAGATGTGGTAGAATTCATAAGGGGGTTTCTTGAATGCCAAACGTTATGGAAATACACTGTTAGTGGGAATGTAAACCGGTGCCGCCACTGTGGAGAACAGTATAGAGGTTATGGAGGTTCCTTAAGAAACTAAAAATAGAGCTTTTGCATGACTGCAGTCCCACTCCTGGCTGTGTATCTGGAGAAAACCATGGTCTGGAAGGATACAGGCACCCCAGCTACAATAGACAAGATATGGGAGCAGCCTGAATGTCCATTGTCAGAGGAATGGACAAAGAGGATGTGGTACACATTTACAATGGAATATTACGCAGTCACGAAAAAGAATGAATGATGCCACTTGCAGCAACATGGATGGACCGAGAGAGTGTCATTCTGAGTGAAGTAAGTCAGGCAGAGAGGGAGAAATACCATATGACCTCCCTATGTGTGGGATCTCAAAGGAGATGATACAAATGAGCTTACTTACAAAACAGGAAGGGGTTCACAGACGTAGAAAACAAACTTACAGTTGCTGGTGGGGAAGAGATAGTTAGGGAGTTCCGGATGGTCATGTACACAATGCTATATTTAAAACTGATAACCAACAAGGACCTATTGTTTAGAACATGGAACTCTACTCAATGTTGTGTGGCAGCCTGGATGGGAGGGGGTTTTGGGGTAGAGTGGATACATGTATATGTATGGCTGACTCCCCTAGCTGTTCCTCTGAAACTGTCACAACACTGTTAATTGACTATGTTGTTGTTTAGTCACTAAGTTATGTCCGACTCTTTGCAACCCCATAACTGGCTATGCCTCGATATCAAAAATAGCAAAATATCAAAAGAGAAAGTAATGGCAACCTTTAGGATCATGTAAGGATGTTCTAATTTTCATAGTAATATTTATTATCTTGTATCTCTGCAGAGAGGCAGATACTGTCAGACTGAGTGGGACCATGCTAACAGTGGTTGATTTTGATGGCAAGGAACTGTCAGATGGATTCAGGTTTGAATCCTGGTCCCGTCAACTATTAGCTATTTGATTCTGGATGAGTTAACTTGGGCCTTTATTTTCTTCATCAGTAATAGAGTAATAGTAACCATCTCCCAGGTCCTTCCATCCCCACTGGGGCAGAATGATATCATGCTTATAAAGCACCGTGCTCGTGTCCTGGCATAAAATACATGGCAGTGAATGTTACTAAGCTATCAAATAATAGTGCTTTTTCTCTCTTCATTGGTTTGGTTTTTTTAATTTTTAAAATAATGAATATTCCCGTCCTTCATTGTAGCAAACAAACAGCGAACTCCGATATGCTTGGCGGGACAGTGATTTCATTCTCTTTAGAATCACCTAGTGACTGTTGATTCATCCGGCCTCCTTCCTCTGTAATTACGTGACTGTACTGCCACCTAGTGAAACGTTCGAGAGTCCCGTTTCACAGAGAAAAAGACCGTGTTTATGTTGCAAAATGGCTTCAGTTCCATTGCTTCCTTGTTACAAAGAGTGAAATAAACCAGAGAAAATAATGTTAATAAGATTCAGAATGCACGGTCATCACTAAAGGTGTTTTCAAATGAAACAAGTAAGGAATAACCTACTCTTCTCAAGGTTTTTTAAACGTATTTTTTATGTTTGTGTTAATTTTAATGTCACTTTTCATAATCATTCTCTTGAACATTTTTAACATAATAGACACACATGCCTTTTTAACAGGTGAAGACATTTTATTGACGAGAGAGAACTATTTAAGTACCATGAATATTCCTTTGATTTTTTTAAAGAAATGAATGTGATACTTGGAATGAGTATCACGTCACACCAGTTGTGAAGCTAAGCCCATCCAGTGTAGTGATGACAGCAGGCGTGTCCGGGCGCCAGCGAAGCAGAGTTCCCGTCTGGATCACGCCTCTCCCATCCCGAGTGACCTTTGGTGGGCAGAGTCCCCATCTGAGCTTCATCTGTAAATGGCCACATTGAAAGAGGGGGTCTCTCGCTTTCCATCTGTTGCATCCTTTAATCCTTGGCTACTGGTTCGTGAAAGTGTGGCCTGCTCCTTATGGCTGTGACCAATGGTGTGAACATCTAAGTCATACGTTTCCTATGAAATGTGTATGGCCACCCACACAGAATAAATAGATCAGGTTGGAGACTAAGATGCTCCCAACTAATGGATGGGACATTTCTGCTCCTTCTTTGCTTCCCGCGCAGCTGTATCTCTGAGCTGTACCTTGTAATGACTAAAGGTCAGAAAATCATTTTCTTTTCAATTTCTCATCTAGTTTATTTCTTCACCTTAATCGACGTCCCCTGATCCCTGACCACTCTAGCTCAGGACTGAAGTGTTCATGTTAGTCGCTCAGTCGTGTCCAACTCTTTGCGACCCCGTCACCTGCCAGGCTCCTCTGTCACTGGCATTCTCCAGGCAAGAATACTGGAGTGGATTGCCATGCTCTTCTACAGGGGATCTTCCCGACCTGGAGATTGAACCCTGATCTTCTGCATTGCAGGCAGATTCTTTACTGTCCGAACTGAATTGGGCCAGCAAATACAGCAGGACAAAGGGGCTGGGCTCCCGGCTTCTCCCTGATATGCAGATGGAGGTGATGTGAACGTTGATAGGAATGGTGCTGTTTGTCCATCACCAGCACTTGGTCTGTTTAGGGGCCACAAAGAGAAGGTCCAGCTCTCATTTCTGGAGGCTGCTGCCCCTCGAAGAAGAGAGGTGTCCCACCTGGCTGATGCTCAGACTGCTTTTGACTGTTCTCCCATCCTAACCCAGAGTGCAAACCAAGGATGCCTATGCCAGGAATATCAGGACACAAGAGCACACACCTTGCCTAAGCAGCAGGGAAATCAGCATTTAAGAGCATGGGCTCTGAAGCTAGGAAGTCCTGGCTTTGACTCTGGGTCCCTGCTCTGTGCCTTTGCTTAAGATACTAAACCTCTCTGAGTCTCATTATACTCGTGTGTAACATGCATATCATGATACTACCTGCTTCGCCGGGTCACAGGAGGACAAATAAGGTACTGCAAGCACCTGGTTGTGCTTAACACATTGTAATTAAAGTCACTAATATACATATATATTATTAAATATATTAATATGAATAATGCAGTAATTACAGCTTTATATTTCATCACATATTTTGTTATATGTTGTACAATATATACCTATTATATGAATATACTATTAATATATTAATTATTACATGCTACATAAATTTGGGCTTCCCAGGTGGCTCAGTGGAAAAGAATCTGCTTGCCAAGCAGATGACACAGGTTCGATCCCTGGGTTGGGAAGACTCCTCTGGAGGAAGAAACGGCAACCCACTCCAGTATTCTTGCCTGGGAAATCCCATGGACAGAGGAGGCCGGTGGGATGCAGTCTATAGGGTCGTGAAATAATCGGACATGATTGGTGACTGAGCACATTATATAAATTATTATACTCTATGTTATTAAGTAATATATTACATTAAATGTTGAATTAAATATTTATGATAATATATAGCATAATAATAAGATGTGAAAATTTATTGATGATTTATTTATTGAGTCACTTTCCTGGGATTCCTGGCCGAAGGAGACAATGTTCCTATTTCCACGTGGTGATTCCTTGTAACTTGGTCCTAAGCGTCTGCCATTTCCATATGTATGTCAATCAGATCAGTCTGGTTCTCCTCTCTTTTGTTTCCCTTTCCAAAACTGCAGCATTGCTCAGGGGTTACACCCCTGGAGTTTGCTTGCTCAGTATTTTTTAAACCTTTGGATTTCTGCACTTTTGTCAATTTTGCCTGTAGACTCCAGAGATGCTCTCTGGAATGGACTGGTTTTCTCAGCTCATTCCCTCTGACTTCCTGGACTTCATCTGGAGGTCCCCTGTGCCCACATCAGCTCAAGCAGATTATCTGTGAGGATCTGGAATTGAACAAAAACGCTCTGAGTCCAGAGGGTTTCCAACCAGAACCCTTTCCTGGGCCAGGCACCGCTTTGTCTCTAGTCAATGGCCGAGCGTTGCTCTGTGTTCATCAGATTCTCCCAGGGACCGGTGGGAAAGAAATCATTTTCTTTGGCATTTTAGGAAGTCCCCTGGCTCTCTGGTTACCATTAGCTGCTTCTCACAGAATGGCAACTCTGCAGACATCTGTCCAGTGAGGTTGCACATCTGTACAGAATTGCATTTTTTAAAAAAAGGAAACTGGTCTAATTACAAGATGATAATTAGCTGTGTGTCTCTCCAGGAGCAGTGTAGAGGGCAGGGCATGGTTTGAGGTTGGCCCATTTACCCTGAGGCATCACTGGGTGGGAGGAACCCTCCTATCCTACATAGGTTATGAGGAACCAGACTGGTGGTCCAGCTTCCTTTGGCACCCAGCCTGGCCTTTCCTGTTTTACTGGTACTTCTCTTACTTTAGAGACGCTCCTGAGGGGCAGAGAGCCTGGTCAGGGAGGAGGATGGGCTGCCCTCAATGTCTAGTTAGGCCACCAACCTTCCAAGTGCCGTTGGGCACATCCCTTCAACTTTCCCCAGCCTCAGTTTCTTTATCTGTGAATCATGCCCTATTTTAGAGGGGTTTTGCAAAGGACAAAAAAAGCAATTGTACGAGCACCTGTAATGCGCTGTCCCTGAATGTGTGTTTCTTCCCCACCACCAGAGACAGAAGTCAGTGTTCGTCGCTAAGTCGTGTCTGACTCTTTGTGACCCCGTGAACTGTAGCCCGCCAGACTTCTGTTTGTGGACTTTTCCAGGCAGGAATACTGGAGTGGGTGGCCATTCCCTTCTGCAGGGATCTTACTGACCAGCATTTGAACCTGGGTCTACTGCATTGCAGGCAGATTCTTTACCATCTGAGCCACTAGGGAAGCCCTGAGAAGTAAACATGCACACCTTTAAAAAGAAATCATATTCAATGAAACTTTTACAAAACCAGAAGCATTTTAAAGGTCTACACTTCTTACCACTTATTTATAAAAGAAGAAAATTTAAACTAACTTTAGCGTGGTGGGTCTTATTTCTCCTTAGAAATCAGTGTGGTTGCAGTGATCAGGGCTGGTTACTTTTGAAAACTAACAAACATTTGCTACTTAGAATGCACGTATTGTCTGTAGTGCTTGTTTGTACTTCTTCCCCTTTAGGTGTTTCTGTCTGTTCTTTCCTTCTTCCAGGAGACAAGCCTTCAGAAGCAGCTTTCCCATTGAAGCAGTGTTTCAGTTGTTAATTTTCCAGTCACTAAGTCATATCCAACTCTTTGCAACCCCATGGATTGCAGCACGCCAGGCCTCCCTGTCCCTCGCCAACTCCCGGAACTTGCTCAAACTCATGTCCATTGAGTCAGTGATGCCATCTGACCATCTCATCCCCCGTCGTCCCCTTCTCCTCCTGCCCTCAATCTTTCCCAGCATCAGGGTCTTTCTAATGAGTCAGCTGTTTACATCAGGTGACCAAAGTATTGGAGTTCAGCTTTAGTATCAGTTCTTCCAATGAATATTCATGGTTGAGTCAGTGTTTCAGTGAGCTTCTGCAAATGGGAGATTGAACAGGGAGAGGAAGGTAAGAGCTGCTGTATTTTGGATGGTGCCCCCAGCCAAGAGAGGGGGCTGGGGCAGCTTCAAGGCCTACCAGGAGGACCTGTGGCCATGGCATGTGGGCTGAGTTCTTTCCATGGAGTTCAGTTCAGTTCAGTCACTCAGTCATGTCTGACTCTTTGCAACCTCATGAACTGCAGCTCACCAGGCCTCCCTGTCCATCACCAACTGCCAGAGTCTACCCAAACCCATGTCCATTGAGTCGGTGGTGCCATCTGACTATCTCATCCTCTGTTGTCCCCTTCTCCTCCTGCCCTCAATCTTTCCCAGCATCAGGGTCTTTTCCAGTGAGTCAGCTCTTCGCATCAGGTGGCCAAAGTATTGGAGTTTCAGCCTCAGCATCAGTCCTTCCAATGAAAACCCAGGACGGATCTCCTTTAGGTTGGATCTCCTTGCAGTCCAAGGCACTCTCAAGAGTCTTTTCCAACACCACAGTTCAAAAGCATCAGTTCTTCCAAGTTGGGGGCCAGTAGAACATGACTCTTGGAACCCCACTCAAGAGAGCAGGGACACTGAACTATGGGCTCAGATGAGCACTGGCTCCAGCAGGGGTGCAACAGCTTTCTGCAGCTCCTGGTGTATCGTAGCACTTCCTTTATGCAATTAGTTTGTTATCTAATTCTCTGTTAATCCTCTCTGTTCGTAATGCCTGGAGTAGTGTCTGTCTCCTAATTAGACACTGATACTGAAAGAGCTAATTTGGTGCTAATTGTTGGATTATTTTGCTATTGCTGTATTAGTTTCATTGGTATGATTCTGAATCAGTGTGTGTGTGTGTGTGTGTGTGTGCGCGCGCGACTCTTTGAGACCCGATGGAGTGCAGTCCACCAGGCTCCTCTGTCCATGGATTATCCAGGCAAGAATACTGGAGAGGGTTGCCATGTCCTCCTCCAGGGGATCTTCCCGACCCAGGAATCGAACCTGAGTCTCCTGTGTTTCCTGCATTCAGAGGAACATTCTGAATCAGTGCTACCAGCAAAAATGATAATTCTTCTCATCGGTGTGTCCTTTGGAACATACAAAACAACCTTACAGATGTTGTCTCATTTGAATTTTTCTGGTAGTCCAAAAGACAGGAAAAGTGAGTGGTCTTATCACCTTTATACAAGTAAGGAAACAGAAACCAGGGATGGTTCAGTCAAGTCCCCGAACTGTAAATCCCTGCTCCAGGGTTGGTTCACCTCTCTGGGGCTGAGGTGTGGTACCCAGAGGCTGATGTGCTGATGTGCATGTACGCTCCTCGAGAGAAAGCAGTCCCAGAGGGAGAAGGTGACGTCTCTACTTTGAACTTCGCAGCCTGCTCCACCCTTGATTGCACAGTACCCTTGGGATCATTTCTTTTTCCTCAAGGCTTGATCGTGGTCATCACTTTAACGAGGCAGTGGCTGCATGAAATGTGCTAGGCTGTGCCAGTTTCTGTGATTTTTTTTTCCTTATCCACACATCCTGGTTCTCATAAATTCCCACAAGGCCATGTGTTAATTCTCAGTCACCAAGAATTTACTCAATACCTACTGTAGGCCAAGATCTGCTAGGTTCTGGGAGGCATGACACTGTTGAGAAGCCTGCAAGCCTGTGAGGAAGATTTGAGGCAAGCGTCTAACTGCAGTGCAAGGCAGCAAAGGATCGGAGGGTGCAAGGGTGTCATACTGACTCACTGTGGAGCCTTGGTGTTGGCAGGGTCAGGAGGGCGAGAGCAAGGAAGCGGGGAGAGAGAGACCGCAAGTACTAAAACAGGAAAACCTAGGACAAAAATTTGGGGTGGATGAAGACAGCTCAGCTTGTTATGGTAAGATGTGTATACACTGATGTTCTCCTTTTGTCTCTAACCCAGGAATTTCATAAGGTCCTCAAGTTCAGCTGGAGGTGGACATGCCTAAGAAGACATCAAGACTTCTTCTCTGATTCAATTTGTGAGGTTTTTTTTTTCTTTTTTTGGTAAAGGTTATTGCTATTTGTACAGAAAAGTCCATGAATCAGGTGGACAGATTGACAGACTTTCAGAGTGAATTCATCTATGCCATCGGCACCCAGAATGTTACAGCATGATAGAGAATTCCAGAAGGCCCTCCTGCCCCCAGTCAAGGCTGCCCCTCTTGGGGAGTAACCAAGCCTTCTTATTTTGATAAGTTGTACCTGGTTCTGAACTTTACACAAATGTTAACATCAGTATGTGCTGTTTTATCTAGTTCCTTCATTCAACAATTATTTTTTATTGGTGAAATTCAGCTATATTGTTGCAAGGACTTATAGCTCATTCATTCTTCCTTTTTTTCTGTAGTATATTCCACTGTGTGACCATACCAAAATTCATGTACCCATCTCTCCTCTTGCTGGATAGTCGCATTGTTTCCAGTATTTTGGCTATTAGATACGGTGCTCCTGTGAACACCTTAGACAAATCTCTGGGTGAAAAATGTGTATGAATTTCTAGAGTAAGATTACAGACTCAAGAGGTATGTATATGTTCAGATTTATTATCTATTGACAGTTTTCCAAAGTGATTGTGCAAATTTATATACCAGCCCCATTTGAAATTTCTTATTGCCCTGGCCCTCACCAACCCCTGATGCATCCAACTTTTCATTGTATTGACTCAGTACCCTTGGGTGGATGGGAGATATAGGGTAAGGGGGAGATGTCTTTAAGATTCATAATGGTTCAGTTCAGTTCAGTTGCTCAGTCGTGTCCGACTCTTTGCGACCCCATGAATCACAGCACGCCAGGCCTCCCTGTCCATCACCAACTCCCAGAGTTCACTCAAACTCATGTCCATCGAGTCGGTGATGCCATCCAGCCATCTCATTCTCTGTTGTCCCCTTCTCCTCCCGCCCCCAATCCCTTCCAACATCAGAGTCTTTTCCAGTGAGTCAACTCTTCGCATGAGGTGGCCAAAGTATTGGAGTTTCAGCTTTAGCATCAGTCCTTCCCATGAACACCCAGGTTCCATAAATGAAGTATCTGGCCCTGAACCTCAGTAATTTAGATTGGCAGTGGACTTTCTTTCTCTGGATCATGTCAGTGAATTTTAAAACCTCTGACATTTCCTTCCCCGATCGCTCATATTTCTAAAAGGAGAGCTTCTTCTTATAGCCCGACATAGCTTAATGCACTAACACAGACCCCCAAATCCAGGTTCTCGAGGAATTTTTTTTCCCTCACATACATGCTTTTATATGAAGAAGTTTAGCAAAAGTGAAATGTAAGATGTGAAAATCTAGTCAGAAATGTCTTCAGACCATTTTTCATTTCTGCTGCCATTTTGACAGAGAAAGATCATGAATCCTTTTTGTAACTGTCTACCTGTAGGGGAGTAATGTGGTGGTGATAAATGGCATCACTTTCTGGCTAGGGATTCAGTTCAGTTCAGTTCAGTCGTTCAGTCATGTCCAACTCTTTGCAACCCCTTGGACTGCAGCACGGCAGGCTTCCCTTTCCATCACCAACTCCCGGAGTTTACTCAAACTCATGTCCATCAAGTTGGTGATTCCATCCAACCATCTCATCCTCTGCCGTCCCCTTCTCCTCCTGACTTCAATCTTTCCCAGCATCAGGGTCTTTTCTGGTAAGTCAGTTTTTCACATCAGGTGGCCAAAGTATTGGAGCTTCAGCTTCAGCAATCAGTCCTTCCAATGGATATTCAGGACTGATTTCCTTTAGGATGGACTGGTTGGATCTCCTTGCAGTCCAAGGGACTCTCAAGAGTCTTCTCCAACACCACAGTTCAAAAACATCAATTCTTCAGCCCTCAGCTTTCTTTGCGGTCCAACTCTCACATCCATACAAGACTACTGGAAAAACCATAGCTTTGAGTAGATGGAGCTTTGTTGGCAAAGTGATGTCTCTGCTTTATAATATGCTGTCTAGGTTGGTCATAACTTTTCTTCCAAGGAACAAGCGTCTTTTAATTTCATGGCTGCAGTCATCATCTGCTATGATTTTGGCTCCCAAAATGTCAGTCACTCTTTCCATTGTCTCCCCATCTATTTGCCATGAAGTGATGGGATTGGATGCCATGATCTTAGTTTTCCAAATGTTGAGTTTTCAGCCAATGTTTTCACTTTCCTCAAGAGGCTCTTCAATTCTTCTTCGCTTTCTGCCATAAGGGTGGTGTCATCTGCATATTGAGGTTATTGATATTTCTCCCAGCAATCTTGATTCCAGCTTATGCTTCATTCAGCCCAGCATTTCTCATGATGTACTCTGCATATAAGTTAAATAAGCAGGGTGACAATATACAGCTTTGACATACTCCTTTCCTGATATGGAAACAGTTTGTTTTCAATCCTCCTCTACCATGACTTGTAACTAATCAAGTTACCTAACCTAAACTTTAAATTCCTTATGAGTTAAATTGGGAATAAGTCAGCAGCGACCACCCGTGGCATTTTATTTAAATGCCAAACATGATAACTTATGTAAGAGCATTTAGGATTTAGGACCAGTTTCAGTAACTGACCCTCAGGAAGCATTTAATATTTGTTAGTTTGTATTGAAACTCTCCTTTTTGTGGGTTGCTAGAGGAGCCTGGTGGGCTACAGTCCATGGGGTCGCTACTAGTCGGACAAGACTGAGCGACTTCACTTTCACTTTTCACTTTCACACATTGGAGAAGGAAATGGCAACCCACTCCAGTGTTCTTGCCTGGAGAATCCCAGGGATGGCGGAGTCTGGTGGGCTGCCGTCTATGGGGTCACACAGAGTCAGACACGACTGAAGTGACTTAGCAGCAGCAATAGCAGCAGATATTTTGTATCTATTTTTAAAATTATTATAATAAGCTTAAATATATTAATTTTAATCCTGCAGTAATTTTGTTTTTATCTGTTATTAAAGTAATATGTGCATAATGCTAAAGTTTTAAAGTGAGACTTTAAAATCTCCTCCCCTTCCAGTTTTTTTAAAAGAAAAAAAAAACATTAAAAAGAAAAATACAAACAAAATCTCCTTCAGTTCAGTTCAGTTCAGTTCAGTTGCTCAGTCGTGTCTGACTCTTTGCGACCCCATGAATCACAGTACGCCAGGCCTCCCTGTCCATCACCAACTCCCGGAGTTCACTTAAACTCATGTCCATCGAGTTGGTGATGCCATCCAGCCATCTCATTCTTTGTCATCCTCTTCTCCTCCCGCCTCCAATCCCTTCCAGCATCAGAGTCTTTTCCAGTGAGTCAACTCGTCGCATGAGGTGGCCAAAGTATTGCAGTTTCAGCTTTAGCATCAGTCCTTCCAACGAACACCCAGGATTGATCTCCTTTAGAATGGACTGGTTGGATCTCCTTGCAGTATAAGGGACTCTCAAGAGTCTTCTCCAACACCACAGTTCAAAAGAATCAATTCTTCGACGATCAGCTTTCTTCATGGTCCAACTCTCACATCCATACATGACCACGGGAAAAACCATAGCCTTACCTATCACCAATCTTATACCCAGAGGTAATCACTTTTTTAAAATTAAATGTATCTTTATTTTTTTAAGTTTTTATTTTATATTAGAGTAAAATTGATTAACAATGTGTTAGTTTCAGATGCACAACAAAGTGGTTCAGTTATGCGTGTACATGTATCTATTCTTTCTCAAATGCTTTTCCCAGTTAGGTTGTTAGCAGATATTGAGCAGAGTTCCCTGTGCTGCACCGTAGGTCCTTGTTGCTTAGAGGCAAACACCTTTAACTCTCTCTGTGTTAGATGTTCTGAAGTTTCCTCTCTAACTCTGAATTACATGCTTGAATCCATTTCCTCGACGAGTTGACTCACTGGAAAAGACTCTGATGCTGGGAAGGATTGGGGGCGGGAGGAGAAGGGGACGACAGAGAATGAGATGGCTGGATGGCATCACCGACTCGATGGACATGAGTTTGAGTGAACTCCGGGAGTTGGTGATGGACAGGGAGGCCTGGCGTGCTGTGATTCATGGGGTCGCAAAGAGTCGGACTCAACTGAGCGACTGAACTGAACTGAACTGAACTGAATATAATAACAAAACTTATCTCCTTTCCCACTCACATACTACGTTCTGCCTCATAGAAATAATAGCTTTTAAGCACTCTTACCTGATTTTTAAAACAATGATCTCCTCATTTCAAATAATATGCAGATATTGTTACTGCCCAATTCATCAATTTTCAGCTTTACCCATTGACTTTAAGAGAGATGAAATTTTGGTTCACTTATACCTAATCCTCCAACTCATTGCCCCAGTGTGGTCTCTTAATTTTTATTTAAATCATTTTCAGTGTTTTTTTGCTATTTTAATTATGTAAATATTACTCACTCTGACCAAGCAGAATGGTGTGATTATATTTTATTTTATGTACATTTTTATTTTTCCAAGTTAACAACTGCCTCCGTTTTTAAAATTTACATTGTTTTTTCTTGAACAGCTGACTGAGTTTTCTAAACCTCCAATACTTCCTCCAAGGCTTATCGGTGCAATTGTTTACATAGTCTAACTCGTGAGATAATAAATTACCAGCATGTAATCTTTCCAGAATCCTTTTAATTAATTTCTCTAAACCAGGCTGTCTGCTGGTTTTCACGGGAAATTTTCTGTCATTATCCCAGGAATTTCTTTTTCCTCGTTCCTTTTTGAATCTCCTGCTTTCCGTATCTTATATCTTTCTCTTTCTTGGATTATTCACCTCTTTTATGTAGAACACTTGTTGCTTCTCAAAGATGGTGGTTGGAAAGTACCTGTTTTTCAGAATTTCGCCCTTTGAAATTTCTACCTTCACTTTGATTAGTCGTCTATTGGGGTATAGATTTACATGTTGGAAATTATTTTTGCATAGAATTTTTAAGATATTTTCCCATTATAATCCAGCTTCCAAAACTGCCGAGCTTCTTGATCCTTGGGCTGTGGTGTATTTTTCCCCTTCGAAATATACAAGCTCTGCATTCTGTTCTTGGGATTCTGAAGATTCATGATTATGGGCTTCTATTTCTCTGATTACCTTTCTATCCAGTGGCTCATGTCCTTTGATTGTGACAATTATCATATTGACATTGTTTTTAGATCATTTTACCCCATTCTTCTCTCCTCACTCTTTCTTTAATGCCTACTGGTCAGATGCTGGACACCCTAGAATGCTCCACTATTTTCTTGTCTTTTCTGTCCTATTAATTCTCCCTTTTCTTATTATTATTCTATTTCTTGGGAGAATTCCTTGACTTTATGTTTCAATTCTTCTATTAATTTTTAAAAATTTTCATGGATATTCTTAATAACATTTTTAACCAGAGTACTTTCTTATTTATTGACTGTTCCTTTTCGCAGCTTCCTGTTCTTGTTTCATGGATACAAAATTCTCTCTTCCCTCTTTTAGGATATTAGCTATAACTGTTTTGAAACTATCTTCTTCATATTGCATTGCCTCTGCTTCCTTCAAATTCATTTAAACTTTTTAATGCTTTATTCATCTCCATCTCTATCTTTCATTTTGGAAACTGTCATTAAAGGTTTACTTATCCTTGTCTGACCAGTCATATTTGGGAGTAAGGTAATAAAAATGTTGGTTGGTAGCTGGATGTGTGTGTGTGTGTGTATGCAGAAATCAGGGCATCTTTTGATTTGATCTCTGGATGTCAACTCAGAAAAATAAAACATTATGGAGCTGGGGAGGGAAGAGGACTTATGTCCCACTGTTCATTTTGTGGACGCCTACTTAATCTCCCCGGTGTGACATTTTTCCCCATCTTTCTGTGCGTCTGATGTCCTTAGTCTGAGACCCTCTGGTTAGTGTTCTTTCTTTTGTCTCTTACCTTCAGTTCACTTCAGTTCAGTCGCTCAGTCGTGTCCGACTCTCCGCGACCCCATGAATCACAGCACGCCAGGCCTCCCTGTCCATCACCAACTCCCGGAGTTCACTCAAACTCATGTCCACAGAGTCGGTGATGCCATCCAGCCATCTCATTCTCTGTCGTCCCCTTCTCCTCCTGCCCCCAACCTTTCCTAGCATCAGAGTCTTTTCCAGTGAGTCAGCTCATCGCATGAGGTGGCCAAAGTATTGGAGTTTCAGTTTCAGCATCAGTCCTTCCAATGAACACCCAGGATTGATCTTATTCAATTGTCTTTAAAAGGAAATACTACCATTGTTTCTTCTATGAGTAAAGGTGCTCACAACATTGGATGGTATACTCTTATATGGGCTTTTAAACAAACCATCCCTCTGTCTTTAGCCGCTTAGCCATCCCTGCCTTTCTTTGTTCTAAGTATTTTCTGTTAACATGCATTAGCTCGTATCCAACATGTTGAATCTAAAGTTTTCTAAGGACTAATACTTGGGGACCATATTCTCAGCATTTCCTGCACCCCAATCCCTGCCTTAATCAGCCACTCTTCTTTTTTTAAAAAAAATAAATAAATTTATTTATTTTAATTGGAGGCTAATTACTGTACAATATTGTAGTAGTTTTGCCATACATTGACATGAATCAGCCACCCTTCTGTCCTTGCTTATCTAAAGTTTAAAACCTGTGAGAAGTTACAGAATTCCTAAAGTAGTGGTTGAAACCAGAGCTTCTGATCTCTTCCTTTTAAAAAAGCTGGTCTAGGCATTAGATCGAGACCTCTCTGAGTCAAGACACAAAGCTTATTTTACCATATTAAGTAACAGGTGAATAATTATGTGTGAGAACCAAATATTGGCTGAGTGTCTGTGATCCTCGGTTAGGGCGAGGTGTAATTTCCCAGACACTTGAGTGTTGCGGCGGAGGAAATGAATGGAAAGACAATCCCCCTTGTGCTTTAGGGAAAGATCCTCCATCTGAGTCTCTGCAGGGCACTGCAGGGGTGCAGGTTAGAGGACACCCTCCGGTTCGAAGGAAGCGGCTGACACTGCCTCCCAAGCACTAAACAGACCCGTTGGATACCTCTAGGGGGTCATTACAGCATTTGTCCCTAATGAGCAACTCCCACCTCCCCAGCAAAGAGCTAGCCCCAGGTAACTTAATCATCAGGACACCTTCACTGATGATACAGCAAACCTGAGAACGGGAGGCTTGAACAAGGACACAGTTTAATCGTTCACGGTGAGCAGTGTTCTTGGCTGGTGAGCCGACACCCCAGATGGCAGGACTCCGCCTGTCAGCAACTAATCACTCAGGGCAAAAGAACCAGGGCTTCCCATCAAGTCAAAGCACAATGGATGAACATGCTTTCAAGAAGTTAACCTGGGGCCTAGAATCTGCGTTGAAGGAATCGTCGTTTTATTTTCCAAGTCCCTTCCTTTAAGTGCAGAGGTGATCAGGTTACTAATTGCAAAGGAAAGTTGCAGTTCGGAATGAACAGCCCAAACCACCTTTGAACCTTTGTGGTATTAACTTCCTATAATGTGCTGGAGTGTAATTTTGCCAGAAGCTACAGCAGATGGATTCTCCAGGAAGGCTCTCCAGCTCTGTAACAAGCACTGACAATGCTTTAGTTGATAACAGCGTTGTTTCTAAAAAGAGAAGGTCACGGGCTTAGTCTTTGCTTAAGCAAGGTGAATGTGAATTGTTCGGCCCTTACAAAGCTGCTGCTTTCAGAAAAAAAAAAATCAACAGCTGTGTCATGTGTCCTGTAGAGTAACTGATGAAACAGCTGTCAAAAACCAGACTGGACCCTTCTGGTTCTGATTTTATCGGAGGCATAACTGGAAAGCACTCACGCTGTCAGGTTTAGTGCAGTGTCTCTGAAGGCCTGGGTGGTGAGCCCACCTTTCCTGTCCCCCACTGCCTTGTAGAAGATGTGGCAGAACAAAGTGACGTTTTAGAAAGCTCTTTATTTATCCACCAAGTGTTATTTCTGTGCATCACATTTCAAAGAAGGGTTCATACATATTGTATAATTCCATTAAATACCGAATAATTTTTTGTAAACAGAGAAAGAGATTTTAAAAAGTGTGTCTTATAGTAATTTTCCTGGTGAGCAAATGTACGTGAAATTACTGTGAAGGATGATGTTGTCAGAATGCATTTTACGGGTTTAAAGGCAAGTGTTAAAATATGTTTTTTCACAGATGAGTCATATCCTTAATGTAAGAGATTGTTGCGATTTTTTTCTTAGACTGAAGTCATTGGAGGGGGATTTGTGTTGGCAGAAATTTACTCTTCCCTTAAACTGTGTTTTAAAATGTGTCCTGTACAGCTGTGAAGAGCAGACTCTTTGGAAAAACCCTGATGCTGGGGAAGATTGAGGGCAGAAAGAGAAGGGGGCGACTGAGGACGAGATGGTTGGATGGCATCATCGACTCAGTGGACATGAGTTTGGGCAAGCTCCGGGAGATGGTAAAGGACAGGAAAGCCTAGCTTGCTGCAGTTCATGGAGTTGCAAACAGTCAAACACAACTTAGTGACTGAACAATATCAGCACCTTATAAAGTGGAGTGGTTTTTCATTGTTGTTTGATTAAAGTGCTGTTAATGATTCTTTCTGAAAACATATTTTTTTAAGAAATAAAATGTCCCAAATCGTCGATATACACCTTCATCTCTTCACTGAAGTTTCAGGAAAAAAAAAAAGGAAGCAGAGATATCTATATGAGAGTGTACATTCAAAATGAATAGGCAAGCCTAATTTTAGGCCTATCAACCTTGACAGCTCCTTTTTAATCATTTGGTTTTGAACAGATATGCAAATACAGGAGTCAGAAGTAAAGAATTCACAGCTTAGAAGTCACATCAGGGCTGAAATCGCTTGAGAGGTGCATAGATTTGTAATTCGTTCATTACGCTCTGATTCCAGAAATCCATGGTTCTATTAAAAATGGAAAGCAGACACCATGTATAATGGTCAAATCCATATGAATGACGTGCTTGTTTGTAAATGTCAAATGAGAGGAGCCACGGACGTGCTCTCCACAGGAAAGCCTAGCCTTGCCTGTGAGTGGAGTGTCCACCCACCCCTTGGCGCTGGGAAAGTGAAGACTTAAATAACCGAGACCTTTAGCATCCTCCTACACCAGTCTTCAGGGGATAAGATGGCCTTTTTAAAAGCACCATAACAGAGCTTTTTAAACTTGAATTTCTCCCAGTCCTCTTATTCCCAAGTCAGAATCGGTCATGTACTTTACACCAGTTAAGTAATGCTATGGTTTGACCTTGATACAAATGGAGGATGTAAGAATCCAAAAGGTATATCTTCTAGGGATCGAATGAACCTCATGATTCTACAGTTGTGAACAACATGAAAGTGGAAAGCACTTAGCCAGGTGAGCTCTGTGTTTTATCTTTTAGATGGAGCAGGACGCTGCGTGGCTGGCTCTGGTCCAGAGGCACTTTCATTAAATCATGGGTTCTCTGAGCCCTCGATGCTCAAGATACGGTGCCATGCAAGCCATCCATCTTCCAGGCTAGTAAACCACCATATGATCAATTCCTCTGCAAAGGATGGTCATAAACATTTTTCAGAGGTAACTGCAGAATTCCCATTTCATGAACCATCATGAAGTGATGCATTATGATCAATGTTTAATCAAAGACAGGGATTAAAATATACAGCCCAGGCTTGTCATGGCCAGTGAGGTGCCTCTGAAATGCTGGTGCTAAGCAGACACGAAGCAGGTCCAGCCGAGTTGCCAGTGGGCCTGGCCATCTCCATCATGCGGCTTCTGTGAAATGACTTCAGGCTTCATCTGGCACATCCTCCCCCTCACTCCTCCCACCCCACTCCACCCAGCTGGCCCTTGTCCTGTGAAAACTTCAAGCTCGCACTAACTCATATCTCTGCTGGAATTCTCTGGCCATCAGGTTTGAACTCACCAGGCAGGAGGATTGAGCCACCCACACAGAAGCAGGACAGAAAGGATGCTGGATGCCTCAGAGACAGTGGTCCAAGAGGATGCTCTGGGCTGGCGCAAGCTCCAGGGCCAAGGAGTGACATTTCTTTCTCTCTCTCAAGTCTCTCAGTCTCTCCCAACTCTTCGTGACTCCATGGACTATAGGCCACCAGGCTCCTCTGTCCATGGAGTTCCCCTGGCAAGAATACTGAGAGCAGAGAGCCATTCCCTGCTCCAGGGGATCTTCCCAACCCAGAGATGGAACCTGGGTCTCTCGAACTGCAGGCCGATTCTTTACGATCTGAGCCACCCTGAAGAAGCCCATTTCTTTCTCTACGACCTTTGAAAATAGAAGAGGTGTAGGAGTGGACGTTCTAGAAGCCTCTTCTAGGGTGTTGATGTCTCATTGCTACTCAGCTTCATCATAGAGAACCCTGGACAGAATGTGCACACTTCATTATTCACGTGGCCCCATGTCAGTGGCACTCTTATCACTCTGTTGGGTGCCAGTCTTTCTTGATGTTTTATGAATAACCCTATACTATGGGGGAAAAGGGCATCCCAGGTGGCTCAGTGGTAAAGAAGCTGCCTGCAATGCAGGAGACTCAGGTTCTATCCCTGGGTTGGGAAGATCCCCTGGAGGAGGGCACAGCAACCCACTCCAGTAATCTTGCCTGGAGAATCCCATGGGCAGAGGAGCCTGGTGGGCTACAGTCCATGGGGTCACAAAGAGTCAGACACGACTGAGCGACTAAACAGTAACAACAAATGGGGAAAGAAGAAAACAACAGTGCACAGTAAAGCACTCTGTTTTCAGAGGGATTTCCGGGAGGAGGGAGACTTGCCTTAACAGACAGGACTTGAACGTATACAGGAGCTGATGAACGTTGCCAATTTCAGAATTCCGAACTCCTATGGAGTGAACCGCTCTCTCTGCTCCCACTCTGCAAAATCAGCCAGTGGAAGTGATCGTCTTTTGTTGGGATCATTTCTGGCAGCTAGGATGCCCATAACTCACCTCTCACTGTCCGCCAACACTTGTTTCCTCTTTTTCTTTTCCTGTTCTTTCTTCTTCCCTCCAAGTGATACACACCGGGAGCTGCCCTTGTGATGGGCATTTCCTTTGCGCGATATTCCCTTTGTGACATGCAATCCAAAGGCTTCAGCTAGCATTTCCTCCATGGGTAATTCTCAGCATCTTTGGAAACGTATTTGATGTGGGTGAGTAGGTTGTTACTCCTACCTGGCACCCTTCAGGGACTTTGATTTCTTTTGTGTGGACTTTTACAGACACTTGTATAAATTACCATTTACAGGTGACTTGTGACCTATTGTATAAGAAAATGACTCAAACATTTTTCTGTATTTCAAAGTTTATGAGTCAGTAATTTGGCTTCCATTCTTCACGTAAGCTTTTAAAAAAAAAAAAGTAAAGAAAATCTATACCTAGGCATCATCTTCTTGTTCAGTCACTAAGTCATGCCCAACTCTGCGATCCCATGAACTTCTGCATGCCAGGCTTCTCTGTCCTTCACTTAATCAAACTCACCTTCATTGAGCTGATGATGCCATTGAGTCTCTACTATTGTTAAATATTTTCTATGTCTTTAAGCTGTATTCTGGTAGCATCAGCAGGCTGATAAAATTATGGTAAATGGTATTTTAAGAAGCTAGATAATATATCTTTCAGTGGAAACATAAAGTGCCAAGTACCATTTTAAAAAGCAGTAGTACGTCAAGCTAAAAATATATGCATAAGCACATGTCTTTATAAACACACATATATGTATATAAAAACAGACATATGCATAGACACACATTTGCATATGCATAAACGTATGTGTGGACACATAGTTTTAAAAAATGATGTTTATTGCTTGGCATTTTGGTTCCTTAATTTCACAGAGTCTCAGTTGCTTGTCTCCTTTGCAAGAGTGGATTGGTTTCTTTATATTTTCCTATGTGTTTATTTCATTTTATTTGCTGCTCTTAAAACCCTGCTTCATTTTCTCTTGGGGCTGGGCTGGAATGTCAATGAAAAATATTAAATAGCAACAGGAAAAATGACTCGCATCCTTCTCAGTTTTCAATATGTACTTTTATTTATTTTGTTTGATCTCCAATTCCTTTTAACTTTCGTATTTTCACTCATCCTACCAAGAAGTATATTTCATTGAAAAGTAAAATTTCTGTGGATGTTTAAAACTAATTGAGCTGTGTGTTCCCCACCCTCTCAGTTATCCTCTGTAGCAGGAATGCTTTTGCATCTGAATTAAATAAATGTCAGCAAACAAACATCTTGTGTTGGAATGAAATAAAGTCTCCTAAATACATATAAAACTCAGTATTGTTTTTAAGTTTGCAATCTTTAAAACATATTTTTCACTCTATGATTCTGATTTTCAGTATACTGTAGTTTGGTTTATAGGCTTGTAGGTCATCTGCGTATTCATTTACTCAGTGAATGAATTTATTATTATTATTTAAAATTATTTTCAATTGAACTTTGGTAAGGATCACTTGTTACAACTGAATAGATCTGATTTTAATAGTATATGAATTTACCCTGATACACTTGTAAAAATGGACTTGGTAAATGTGATTGATATCATTTCTGTGCTTAGTCACTCAGTTGTGTCCTGCTCTTTGCAACCCCGTGGATTTTAGCCCACCAGGCTCCTCTGTCCATGGCATTTCCCAGGCAAGAACACTGCAGTGGGTTGCCATTTCCTCCTCCAGAGGATCTTCACTGTTGCCATGTGAATGCTGTCAGCAGGAAGCTGGCACTCGCTGCAGCCAGATCACCGTAATGGCCATAATTAGTAAATAGGTGTAGAAAAATGTTCACAAAAGTGGACTATTAGAGCAGAATACATTTAAAGCAATTGCTTCTTAAGACGAGTCCTAATAGATGTTAACGTGTTAAATGAAGTCCCATTATTGAATCTAGTCTGGCCCTGAAAAAAGATGGACAATATAGTGGAACAGAGCAGCAGATGAACAAGAGAAGCAAACTCAAAAGGTAATTTATAATATAATATAGGTAAGCACTTCAACTGATTAGGGGAAGAAAAGATGATTTATTCAAAAGCATAACCAAACTATAGACTAGCCTATAGAAAGACATTAAGAGAGAGATTCCTATTTACTTCTTATATCATAATCAATCCTAAATAGGTTAGAGAGTAAGGCATAAATACAATAAAATGAAATAAAGCCACAAATGACAAAAACACTCTACACATGAATTTTTACATAATCTTGCAGTGTGGAAACCCTTCCTAAGCAAGGCATGGAACTCAAAAACATAAAAGAATATTGAAAAGTTCCATCACTTTCAAAATTAAAATTTCAGTGTGATAAGATACAACAAGTAATGTCAAAAGGCAAATAACAAACTAGGAAGAAATATTTGTGACACATAAGGCAAATTAAGGGCCAATTTCCTTAATTTACAAAAAGCTTATAAAATAAATGCCAGAAAGATAACCCAATAGAAAATGAAACAAAGGTAGTAAACATAAAGTTCGTGGCGAAGAAAGTCTCTGACTAAATAAGAAAGTCTTATGCATAATTAAATAAATGTGACATAGCATCTAAAAATCTACCTGGGGACTTCCCTGGTGGTCTGGTGGTTTCCACTGGTTAAGAATCTGCCTGCCAAAACGAAGGACGTGAATTTGATTCCACATGCTGTGTAGTAAATAAGCCTGGACCCCACTGCTCCTGAAGCCCAGGAGCCTAAAGCCCATGTCCTGCAACGAGAAGCCCCCACGGTGAGAAGCCCACACACAACTAGAGGAGCCCCCAGCCTCTGCAACTAGAGCAAGCCTGCACACAGCAAGGAAGATGCGCCACAGCCACGAATAAGCACCTCATTTAGAAAGTCTACCTGATGGCTCAAAACCTGACAGTGCTCAGTGCTTGCTTAAGTGTGAAACCGGAAACCCCAGTTACTATTGCTCGGAACATCTATTATGACAACAATTTTTAGAGGGCTTTGTTCTAATATTTTGAAATTTAAGAAAACATGAACTAAGTTTTCTGCTTACACTAATGATGGAGTAGCTTACTTTAGGGGCTTGCCTGGTGGCTCAGATGGTTAAGAATCTGCCTGCAATGCAGATGTGGGTTCAATCCCTGGGTCAGGAGGATCCCCTGCAGGAGGAATGGCAACGCACTCCAGTATTCTTGCCTGGGAAATCCCATGAACAGAGGAGCCTGGCAGGTTACAGTCCATGGTGTTGCAACGAGTCAGATACGACTGAGCGTCTAATGCTGCTACTACTCCTACTAGCTTAGTTTAGACTAATTCACATAAAAGAATCGTCAGATATTTTTAAAATAATTATTCAAGTGTACTAGTAAGTGACCCCAAAATGTGTGAATGCTGAATGTTTACATGAAGGGAATGCTTTGGGTGATATTTGCATCTCTGGTGTCTTTCGCTTGAAGGTGCTCACCAGTCTTTACTGGGTAAGGTGACTAGGAATGAAACAGAAACCTTTTACTGCACTGTGAAGAAATGAGACCCGAAACGAGGGAAGAAAGCCCTTCTTCTGTCAGGCACATCAGGGCTTGGTGGGCAGAGTTTGGGAAGGGACTTAGACTTCACTTGATCCCTTGGCTGGGCAAAATCGTCCCCTGTACAAACTGCCCAACTGTACACACAGCCCTCGAGGAAGCCATAATACCCTGGAAGATGGGTGTGACTCTAGCCAAGGGCTCCAGCTTTGGCCTTGGACAGCTGTGATCTTTCAGTCCAACCACGGCCCCCTAACTCCATCACTTGGTAGATATGAGATTTAGAGCAAAATATTTAAAAGCTCCTTAACAAGAGAAGAGAAAGTCTAAATATGACTTTTGCTCATTTATCTTTTCTGAGTTTCCCATTGTTTTTCTCTTCAAATGAAAATGTCTGGAGGCATTTAGGCCTTAATGTTCTTTTTCAAAAAGTAGCAGCATTATTGAGTTATTATTCACACAGAATTCACTCATTTGAACAACTAGGTTGTTTACTAAAAAGGCAGTTCTGTAACCATTGCCACAATTTTAGAACAGTTTTATCATTCCAAAAAAGAAAACCCCTACTGTTTTAAGAAAACCCAACTGCACGCCCTGACCTAGATACATATTCCGGACACAATAGAAATGAAATCATAAGATATGTGAGATTTTGTGACTGGCTTCTTACACTTAGCATATTATTTTCAAGGTTCACCCATCCTGTAGCATGAGTCACTATTTTATTCCTTTCTATCGCCAGATAACATTTCATTGTTGGCAATCCCTGGTGGCTCAATGGTAAAGAATCTGTCTGCCAAGCAGAAGATGCAGGTTTGATCCCTGCATCTGGAAGATCCCCTGAAGAGAAAGAGGCAACCCCTCTGGTATTCTTGCCAGGGAAATCCCAAGGACAGAGGAGCCTGTCAGGCAATGGTCCATGGGGACGCAAAAGAGCTGGACATGACTTGGTGACTGAACAACAACAGTAGCTTATTGTATGAATGCACTGCCTTTTATATCTGTGTGTCAGTTGAGGAATCTCAGGTTTGTTTCCATCTTTCAGCTCTTCTGAATATTGTTGCTATCAACATTCATGGACACGTTTTTGTGTGAACATACGTCTTCATTTCTATTTATACTTAAGATAAAACCACAAACCCATATTGTTATTGTTTAGTTTGCTAAGTCATGTCTGACTCTTTTGCGACCCCATGGAGTATAGCCCGTCAAGCTCCTCTGTCCATGGGATTCCACAGGCAAGAGTACTGAAGTGGGTACCTGTTCCCTTCTCCACAGGATCTTTCTGACCCAGGGATCGAACCTGAATCTCCTGCATTGGCAGGCAGATTCTTTATCATTGAGTCACTGGCAAAGCCCAAAGCCACAAACCCATGTCCTGTTGTAAAGGCCCCACCTTGTTGTCTGCAGACATTCTTGCTCCTTTCCTAAGCCCCAGACATATTAACAATCCCAGCTCCTTGAAGAAACCCCTCCAGGTTCTCGAAGTTTATCTGTCTAGAACGATCCTCCGGCAGGATTTTCCTGCCCAGACCTACTCTTTCTTCAGGTTTCAAGTTCAGAGTTACTCCTCAGAGAAGCCTTCCCTGATCCCCTTCAGAAACCAGTCCCCTTGGAATCCTCATAGTCCTGTGCTTTTTCTCGATAATCTTTTTTGCAATCTGTAGCTCTGTTTTTATCTATGTGATTTTATTTATAATGTTAGTCTTCTGAAGGGGTAAGCTTTCCTGTAGGACAGGGGTCAAGCACGCTCTGATTTTCATTGTTTTCCAAGCACTCAGTGTAAGCCCTGACGTGTTGTTAGAGGGTTGGTAAGCACTGGGTGAGTGAGGGAACAGATGAGTGGATGATGCGCGGATGGAGGGATGAAATATGAGGCGGAGGGAGCTCTCTTAAGAAATCAAAAGCGCAGGCATCTAGGTCTTGGGAATGAACCAAGACTCAATGTCACGGAAGGGCAGTCTGAGCATAGACAGAAGTGGGTGTCTTGGCATCACTCTCCCTCTGGATTCCAAACATTCATCCCCATTCGCTTCATCCTCTTAGCAATTCAGTGGTTTCTGGTGCTTGATTCCAACCAAGTTAATGCAAGTCACATCACAGCCTTGATGTGTCCTTTCTGAGAGCACTAGCAATCAGTTGCCTTCCTGATTACCTCTACCACCATGAATAATTATTAATGTTATTATTAGACTTAAAATGTGACTAACAAACAACCCTCTCAAAAGGCCTCTTTCGTTATATATAAAGATCCTCAAGATGCTATTGACATTCAATCTGTAAGACTGGGAGCTCTCCCTAGACTTTCTTTTAAGGTCGGAGAAGAAAATGGGCTCTGACCTTGTTCCTCCAAGGTTCGTTGGTGATAGATTCTGAAATTCTGCTTGCTGCTTGCAGAGCACCAGCTCAAGGACTTGGCATGTGATTCCTCATGAAGCTGCACACTAACCCCGCAGGAGGCGGGTGGTATCATTATGGCCACCCTGTGGGTGAAGGAACAAGCCAAGTGGTGTGAGATAACTTGTTTCAGGACACCCAGGGAACCAGTGGCTGAGCTGGAGAGATCAAACACAGCCCAAGAGACGCTCTCTCAAGAGCAATCTTACTTGTTGGACTTGAGAGAGAATTCTGCTCCTTGACACTATGAAAATTCCAGCCATGATCTTAAAAAGGTTCAGCAAAGTCGTATCCATAGTCTTCCCTTAATCACTGCTCCCAGTGTGGGTTATTGAAGAAGAGTTTGGACCATCCTGGTATTTCCCTCGTAAGCACCCCCTTGTTTCCCATGAGATTCACACACAGCATCATTTTAGCCCAAGAGGGTAAACAGTCATTGTATCTTTACTATTCTTCGCAAGGTTTCCCTGGTGGCTCAGTGGTAAAGAATCTGCCTGCCAATGCAAGAGACGCAAGGGACATGTGTTTGATCCCTGGGTCAGGAAGATGCCCTGGAGTAGGAAATGGCAACCCTTCCAGTATTCTTGCCTAGGAAATCCCATGGACAGAGGAGCCTGGCAGGTCACAGCCATGGGGTCGCAAAAGAGTTGGACACGACTTAGCCACTAAACACAAACAAAAACAAATTCTTCACAAAGTGGTTAAAATAAAAATTTAATATCCTATTAAAAATACAGTTCTTCTAGATTTATATAGTTTTATTATCTACTCCTATGAGAAACCATGAAACTTCACACAAAATAGGTCTTTGCCTAAAAGGGAAGAAATGTGAGGATTTCCGTGTTGGTCCAGTGTTATGACTTCGCCTTGCAAGGCAAGGAGTGTAAGGTCAATCCCTGATTGGGGAGCTTGGATCCCACATGCCTCACAGCCAAAAAAACCAAAACATAAAACAGAAGCAGTGCGTAAAAAATTCAATAAAGGCTTTAAATGTGGTCATCATAAAAAAAATTCATAGAAAAATGAGAGAAATGGGAAAATTGGGCGTATTAAAGATAAGATTTCTTAATTTAGAGAAGCACAGCTATTGTTGATGGGAAGATTAGTGAAATACTCAGGAAAGTAATTTCAGCAGCGGGGAAGGTGGATTAATTCTTTTCAGATTGTGGGGACATTAGGGAAATAGCCAGAGTGAAGGAGCCTCCAGGCTTGAGGTGACAGTAGAGACAATCTCACTCACTATGTTCATTCCACTGATGAAGATCCAAGTGGGGCCACCCCCCACCTGCACACCTGATTGTCTCTTTAACACAGAGCTCATCTGCTGAGAGAGGACTCTAATTTCTGCTATGTAACAATGGTATTAAATTGGCAAAACAGGAGAGAATTGTCTTGTCTTGTGTTCAGTGTCAGTTGGCTCCTGGCTTGTGTTCAACTCGACTTTCTCTTAAAGCCAAAGAACCCTGGGATAGTTATTCTTTTATGATGTGACTCAAATGTCAAGCTAGATTTTTGTATGTCTTTTTTTTTTTTCCTCTCCAGAAGCAACCATGCATCCCTTAGCCTGATGATCCAGCTATTTGTTAAAGGAAAATATATAACAGAGAAGCTCAAGCAAGCAGATCTGAAGAGGCACTAGAGAAATAAATCCTTTTTAGCCCAAATGTTACTGATAACTTTGGTAGATAAAATTTATACTGCAAGCGTTTTTATTTGCAAGAGAGTCACAAAATAGTTTATACATTTTTTTTCCAAGAAAAAATAACTTGAAGAAAGAAAAAATTTGATCTTATATGTTCCATGAGTTGAAGTCAATATTTAGAAACTTTTAATTTTCTGTACTTGAGGGCAATTGCCTCACCCACCCTTATTTAGTGATTCCTGGATACAGAAAATGAATTGTTTCTGTTTTGTCCTTTCCTTTTACTGTATATTGTGATCATCATGCCATGTTACAACACTTAGTATATAGAAATTCAAAAGCTCAATTTCCAACCTTCTCATGAGACTTTGTGTGTGTTGAAAATAGCATGTTCTCATTCCATACCACATTTAATTGGAAGCATTTTGGCTTCATTTTTAATTCCTAGTCAGAACCATGTGTTACAAGGTCATTTAAAACAGACTGGAGCTGGGTGATGACCAAATAAATTCACTCACAGAAAGGAGATCTATTCTGCTGTGCGTTTGGGGATCATACCTTTCAGTCCATATTTACCACATGCAGCAAAACTGGTGGCAAACTGCAGGCTGTGTTGCTCTCTTGGGGATTTGGGAAAGGGAAAGAAGTCAAGGACATCTTGCTGGAAAAATGTTTCTACATGAGGCAAACCACATGTGATATTCTGTGGAAATTTCCTTCCCCCTCACAGCCTCTCTGAAAGCACTGCAAGACGGGTGACTCGACCTTCTTTCTTTATTTTTTGTTACTTATTTAACTTTTGGTTGTCCTGGGTCTTTGTTGCTTTGTGTGGGTCTTCTCAGCTGCAGCAAGCCAAGTGATGGCTACTTTCCTCATTCCAGTGGCTTCTCTTGGAGCAGAACGCAGACTTTAGGCTCCTCAGGCTGCAGCAGTTGCAGCACGCGAGCTCAGAAGTTGTGGGGCACGAGTTTAGTTGCTCTGTGTTCTTATGAGAGCTTCCTGGACCAGGGATCAAGCCCATGTCTCCTGCATTGGCAGGCAGATTCTTATCTACTGGGCCACGAGGGAAATCCCAACATCTTTCTGCCTCCCCGCAGTGCCTTGAATGAGAGCCAGGGCCCTGGGCTCCATGTCAGAGCTCTGGGTGGACTGACTGCCTTAGTGAAGGATGGAAGTTGTTGGAATTCATACGAAAGGGCTTTCAGACTCCATTTCTCCAGGTCAAGCTGCCTCTGACCTGAGTACAGAAAATGAATTTCAGGGAAGAAAAGAAAGCTCAATTTTCAGGCCCATCAGATCCCTGGCCTCTTCGTAAGACCCACTGGTCCTGCAGGAGAGCTTCTTGATAGGTTCAGTTCACTTGAGCTCAGTCACTCAGTCGTGTCTGATTCTTTGCGACCCCATGAATCACAGCACGCCAGGCCTCCCTGTCCATCACCAACTCCCGGAGTCCACCCAAACCCATATCCATTGTGCCAGTGATGCCATCCAGCCATCTCATCCTCTGTTGTCCCCTTCTCCTCCTGCCCTCAATCTTTTCCAATATGGGGGTCTTTTCCAATGAGTCAGATCTTTGCATCAGGTGGTCAAAGTATTGGAGCTTCAGCTTCAACATCAGTCCTTCCAATGAATATTCAGGACTGATCTCCTTTAGGATGGACAGGTTGGATCTCCTTGCAATCCAAGGGACTCTCAAGAGTCTTTTCCAACACCACGGTTCAAAAGCATCAATTCTTTGGCGCTCAGCTTTCCTTATAGTCCAACTCTTACATCCATACATGACTACTGGAAAAGCCATAACCTTGACTAGATGGACCTTTGTTGACAAAGTACTTTGTCTGACAGAATGTGGTCCACTGGAGAAGGGAATGGCAAACCACTTCAGTATTCTTGGCTTGAGAACCCCTTGAACGGTACGAAAAGGCAAAAAGATAGAACACTGAAAGATGAACTCCCCAGGTTGGTAGGCGCCCAATATGCTACTAGAGATCAGTGGAGAAATAACTCCAGAAGGAATGAAGGGATGGAGCCAGAGCAAAAAGAACACCCAGTTGTGGATGTGACTGGTGGTAGAAGCAAGATCCAATGCTGTAAAGAGCAATATTGTGTAGGAACCTGGAATGTTAGGTCCATGAATCAAGGCAAATTGGAAGTGGTCAAACAGGAGATGGCAAGAGTGAACATCAACATTCCAGGAATCAGCCAACTAAGATGGACTGGAATGGGTGAATTGAACTCAGATGACCATTGTATCTACTACTGTGGGTATAAATCCCTTAGCAGAAAAAGAGTAGCCATGATAGTCAACAAAAGAGTCTGAAATGCAGTACTTGGTAGGTTGAGGAATCTTTTCATGCCTATGGCAGCCTCCTGTCTGGTGGATGGTGAGGGGGTTCAAGAAGGTTCCTTGTTCAAGACATATTCCTGGTTGTCTACAAGAGCAGTGTGCTGCCACTGACAATTCAGGCCTCTTTTCAGGTAATTAAAAGACTTCAACTAATGCTGAACACAGGAGAAAGGGGAGGAAATCCAGTGCTAATGCTCTTGAATTTTAGCAGAGTGGATGGGTAGGAATGGGAGAACTCCGAAGTGGTAAGTCCATAGAATGCAGGAATCAGGAAGGGCTTCAGAAAGTGATGGTGCTAATGGTAAAGAACCTGCCTGCCAATGCAAGACACAAGAGACATGGGTTCAAACCCTGGGTGGGGAAGATCCCCTGGAGGAGGGCATGCCAACCCACTCCAGTATTCTTGCCTGGAGAATCCCATGGACAGAGGAGCCTGGTGAGTTACAGTCCATAGGATTGCAAAGAGTTGGACATGACTGAAGCAAAGCATTCTCATTCCTTCTTTGGAAAGTAAGTATCTGAAACATCTACTCCATTTCATGGATGAGAAAATTGAGACTCTGTATGGGGAAGAGCTTCAAAGTTACGAAGCAATTTTGACCTTTTGATCATATACTTTGTTCAACACTGAATATAGAGAGACTGGACCTTTTCACAAGATGTGGGGATTAGATGCAGCAAGAAATTCTGGAGACAAAGGAATAGAGAGGTTGCAAACTCCAAGGCTTAGTGGAATCTGGCACATGAAGTAATGGAGTGGCTAGAAGGCCAGTGTTAGCCTCAGTGTTGGGGGGAGCGACAGGGAATGGTGGGGTTTCATATCCAAAGAGGACAGCTCCTCTCCAGCTCCGGCTGTTGTTGTCTCTGAGGAGAGAGAACCAGGGTACCACTTCTTTTCTCCTTTCCACAAGAAGCCAGGAATTGAAATGTTCGTGTGGAATTCTCAATTTTAAAATGTCAATAATCAATCTGATTGTGAGCTTTGGTTAAGTTGAACAAAGCACATCTGCATGGGCCTTCCCTGGTGGTCCAGTGGCTTAAATTCCACGTTCCCAATACAGGGGACTCAGGCTTGATCCCTGGTCAGGGAACTAGATCCGACATACTGCAATGAAAGATCCTGCATGCCATAACAGGCCCACTGCTGAACTCTGCTATGTCACTTCAGTCGTGTCTGACTCTTTGTGATCCCGCACACTCTAGTCCACCAGGCTTCTCTGTCCACAGGATTCTCCGGACAAGAATACTGGAGTGAATTGCCACGCCCTCCTCCAGGGGATCTTCCTGAGTTAGGGATTGAACCCGGGTCTCTTATGTCACCTGCGTTGGCAGGTGGGTTCTCTACCATTAGCACTACCTGGAAAGTCCAAGATCCAGAGTAGTCAAATAACTAAATATCAAAACAAAGCAAAATACCCGTAAGCTAAGTTTAGCGAGTGACCTACAGTTTGAGACTTCTGGTTTAGAGGGTAAAGAGACCTTGCAGTCTGGAAGCCCTGTCTCCTAGGGGCCTGCCAGCCTATGGACCAAGGACCTTTACAGGCACGAAGATCTTTGCCTTCTTGGTTCATGGGCAGCTGTGAGTTGAGGCTTGAGAGATGAGGTATAGCCTCTTGGCACAAAGAACTTTGTTCAGCTGTTCCTTTTTCCAGTCCCAGCTACAGCACAGGCCTCTAAGGAAACTTCCCTATCCTTTGGCATTGCACAGCCCAGAGAGGTTTCCATTCATTCATGCTGCTTTTAGGGTCTGGATTTGACACCCAGTGTTGGATACAGAGCATGGATGTAATAGGAGATATTGTTTGGTTGACCAGATGTTTCTTGTAACTCTGGCATCCTTATAATTTTGCATTAAAATGTTTCTGCATTATGTCGAGGAAACATGTAGTATGTTAACCTACTTCCAAGGAGAGAAGAAATATTTTGTCCTTTCCCTTGGACTCCCAAATAAGGAAATGCCATGAAGTGAAGAAAGGAAGTGAAGCCACTCAGTCATAGGGATTTTTAAATGATAAAGTATGTTTGCATGTTGTACAAATTTGCAATTATTCCCCTACCCTCCAGATTAAAAAAAAAAACAATAAATGCTGAATTAATACATGTAGCTGTTATCAATGCATGAGACTCAATTTTTTTCATTCTTGCTTCTTCTCTTAAATTTTTTTCTTTCCCTTCATGTATTTTTCCTTGCGAGCCATTTTATTTTCTAGTAATTCCACGCTGCATGACTTGAAATGTGATCAATAGCTTTTGCCAATGGGAAGTTTTCTTCATTTCTAACCTAAGAGCTCCCTATAATGAGTTAAACCTTTATTTATTTTTCCTATAAGGGTTGAGAATGTGATGGGAACCCTGAGATTTAATTCCACATGTGCCACTAATGAATTGAATGCCTCTAGGAAATTCCTTAGTGTCCCTGTGATCTGCTTTCTTTGTATAAAATCTGGGTGGGAATATTTTGGACTGTGTGCTGCCATTAGAAGAATATAAGTTGGTTAGTGCAACTGGAAAGCAAGGAAGGAATCTGCTTTACCCAGTACTACACACTTGCTGGATTGTGTGCATGGAACATATATTTACTCATGAATAAATTGGAAAAGCAATTCAATAGGTGCATATGCTGATTGTCGAGAAGCAGTTTTATATATGAAAGGTATAATAGTATATCAAACATTTCATTAATATCGCTAAAATTAAATTGCAGCCTGGCTCCTCTGCCTTATTGTCCAGTTCATTTCATCATCTTTATGACTTTCTTATGTAGCCTGCCACAAATTCCCTGTATTTCTTATGTTTTTTTACCAAAGTAATTTTCATCATCTTTAAATGAAACTTCAGAGGATAAAAATTTCACTTATATTTACACAGTTCAAAACCAATTATTTTATTTTTCTGTTTACTAATAATATTTATCCATGTATGAAACTTAGTATAGTATATAATTATGATAATTTTTTTGTTTTGATTTATTGAATCATTATTTAGCAATCAAAATACATTTTGTGCTTCTTCTTCACTTTTATAAATCTTTGTGTCATTAAACTACCTCATGGGCTTCCCAGATGGCTCAGTGGTAAAGAGTCCACCTGCCAAGCAGGAGATGTGGGTTCAATCCACGTCTGGAAGATTCTCTAGGGAAGGAAATGGCAACCCACTCCAGTATTCTTGCCTGGGAAATCCCATGGACAGAGGAGCCTAGAGGGCTACAGTCCATGGGCTTGCAAAAGAATAGGACACAACTTAGGGACTAAGCAACAACAAACTACCTCATAAGTTATTTCAGTGGTGTTAATATACCATCCTTCCTAAAACACTCCTATCGGTGTATGCTTAGGTGGGTATTTTCCATGTTTTAACCTCTTATCCCTGACTACAAACTCTGAGATCCTGAAACCAAGTTTTGCTTACCATTTGTAATAGTCAGTGTTCCATGCAAGAGACCAAAAGCAAGCTATTTCCAGCAGATAGAGATTTAGTACAGGGAAGAAGTGGTTACACAACTGTGTTGTAAAGGCTAAAGGCTAACAAATGAGGAATTAGACACTGTCACAGGGACCACTCTTTTAAAGAAAACAACACCTCAAGAAGCCAAGAAGGCTGCCACTGCCCCACCTCTTAAGATCCATGTCTCCATACCTGGTCTCACTACAGGATTGGCCAAGAAACAGAATCAACAATGGCCTCCATTCACCTTCTCCTTCCTTTGACTCATGAGTACATTGAACTTCTGGGCCATAATTTGCATCTGGGTTTCCAACTGCCAGAGAGTCTATAAAATGTGAGTTCTCACTTTTCCAGCCTCTGCAGTGAAGCCTTTCCAGTTTCTTCCCACACCAGAAAGAAATGGGTATGGATGTTGAAAGGCCACTTTCATATCATGCACCACCCATCACATCCCCACTACCAAGAATGACGCTGGGCACGAGGAGGTGCTCAGTTATTCTGTTCTGAGTGATTGTATTAGTAGCGAGGTCTCCTTTTTGAAGGTGTTTGTGGCCCATCTGGCAGATGATATGATTCAACCTACAATACAAAGCCAGTCAAATAATTTCTCAAGGAAGGAAATAACCTTTCGCTGATTAGAAAGACAGAGACGGACCTTTATAAAGGATTATTATTAATTATATGTGATACTAAAAGATACTTAAAAGTGAGCTCAAACATCATTATTTTGCATGTGGATATCCAGTTTTTTCAATGGCTTCCCTAATGGCTCAGTGGTAAAGAACCTGCTTGAGATGCAGAAGACTCGGGAGGAGATGTGGGTTGGATCCCTGAATCAGGGAAGGTCCCCTGGAGAAGGAAATGGCAACCCATTCCAGTATTGTTGCCTTAAGAAATCCCATAGACAGTCCTTGGGGTCACAAAAGAGTCAGACATGACTTAGCAACCAAACAACAACAATCCGTTTTTTTTCAGTATCATATGTTGAGGATAGTATCCTTTCCCCATTGTGTAGATTTGGTTCAACAGAATTTTAAATAAAGATTGCTTGAGAAGGTGTTGCCGGTTTAAGCCCTGTTAATTTCTGTTGTTTAAAGTCCCCAGCTGTAGTCTCTGTTACAGCAGCCCTAATAAAGTAACACAAGAGGGGTGTTGTGGGGAAAGTGGTTGAAAGAGGCAATTTGGGGCCACACCAAGGAATCTGGATATTTATTATAGAAATTACATGAAGAGAGAAGTGAGAGTAATAGTTCGGAGTAGAAAAGGGAAGCACACTCTGTGTGTATCAGGAAAACATCAAGTGGAGACCTGGCTGCGGTGGTTGGGATGGGAGTCAGGGAGCTCCGGGACTCTCCTGTGGTCCAGGCAGGAGGAGGAGAAACTGGCAGAGGCAAGGCTGTGCGACAGGAGGCCTTCTTGCTGATGGACTTCAAAGGAACTGCAGGGGAGGCGGCCATCTGGGTGCTGAGGTTGCAACCTGGTCAGAGCAAGGAGGAAGGGCTGTCAGGGATTCATTCTGGAAAAAACTGGTCTTGTGAAAAAAGTCCATCCATACAGAAAGTGCTCAGTCAGTCATCAGTTTGGAACTGGAACTGAGGGCAAAGGTAGAGATGTCTATTCCAGAGTGGTCAGTTTTGAAGTGAAGCTGAAGCGGCCTCTGTGAACGAAAGCACCAAAAGCATCATAGGGAACAGTGGGCAGAGGGAAGAGAGCAGTGTTTGCCTTAAATGAGTCCCTTAGGTGAGATTCTCACAAAGCCCATGCACATTTTTATGCCTCTTAGGATGTGTTGCTAAGTTGCTCTTGAAAAGGACTGTACCAGTTTATGATGTCACACGCCAGCATTGCACAAGAAGATCATTTACTATTACATTTTACAATCTATTTGTGGTCTGTGCTTTGAGCCATCATTGACTTCCTGGGGTAACTATTGCTTCTTTAAGATGAACTATTCTCTGAATTCATGACCTGATTTCCTTTATTAGAGTTATAATGTGGTTCACATCCTTTGTTGCTATGTTTTCCATGATCACCATCACCATCGCCATCAATCCCACTATCATGTTAGCAGAAAAACTTGGGCTCACCCAGTGTTCTAGGGATGGTTGCCCAGGTAGTCCTAAATCCATGGATGCAGTGTTTGCTGTTGTTTTGTTGCTATGTTGTGTCCCTATGAACTCTTTGCGACCCCATGGACTGCAGCATGCCAGGCTTCTCTGTCCTTCACGCTCTCCTGGAGTTTGCTCAGACTCGTGTCCATTGAGCTGGTGATGCCATCCAGCCATCTCATCCTCTGTTGCCCCCTTCTGCTCCTGCCCTCAATCTTTCCCAGCATCAGTGGCTTTTCCAATAAGTCAGCTCTTCACATCAGGTGGCTAAACTATCAGAACTTCAGCTTCAACATCAGTCCTTCCAGTGAATATTCAGGGTTGACTTCCTTCATGACTTGGAAATTTTGGTTTGATCTCCTTGCAGTCCAAAGGACTGTCAAGAGTCTTTTCCAACACCACAATTCAAAGGCATCAGTTCTTTGGTTCTTAGCCTTCTTAATCGTTCAGCTCTCACATCCATACATGACTACTAGAAAAACCATAGTTTGAGTATATGGACATTTGTCGGCAAAGTGAGGCCTCTGCTTTTAATATGCTGTCTAGGTTTGTCAAAACTTTTCCTCCAAGGAGCAAGCATATTTTAATTTCATGGCTGCAGTCACCATCTGCAGTGATTTGGGAGCCCAAGAAAATAAAATCTGTCACTGTTTCCACTTTTTCCCCTTCTATTTGCCGTGAAGTGATGGGACCAGATGCCATGGTCTTAGTTTTCTGAATGTTGAGTTCCAAGCCAGCTTTTTCACTCTCCTCTTCACCCTCGTAAAGATGGTCTTTAGTTCCTCTTCTCTCTCTGCCATTAGAGTGGTATCATCTGCATATCTGAGGTTGTTGATATTTCTCCTGGCAATCTTGATTCCAGCTTGTGATTCATCTAGCCCAGCATTTTACACAATGCCAAAGAATGTTCAAACTACCACAAAATTACACTGATTTCACACACTAGCAAGGTAATGCCCCAAATCCTTCAAGGCTTCAGAAGTACATGCACCAAGAACTGCCAGGTGTACAAGCTGGGTTTAGAAAGGTTAGAAAAGGCAGAGGAGCCAGAGATCATACTGCTGACATTTGTGGGATCACAGACAAAGTAATGACCCAATATATGGACTTGCATATGGGCTTCCCTGATGACTCAGATGGAAAAGAATCTGACTGCAATGCAGTAGAGCCTGAGTTCAATCACTGAGTTGGGAAGATTCACTGGAGGAGGAAACAACACCTCACTGCAGTATTCTTGCCTGGAAAATTCCATGGACAGCAGACCCTGGCGGGCTACAGTTCTTGCGGTTGCGAACAGTCAGACATGACTGACTGGCAAACACTTCCACTTCCACTCTGCATAGAAGTTTAATAAGCAAGGTGACAATATACAGCCTTGACGTACTCTTTTCCCAGTTTTGAACCGTCCATTGTTCCATGTCCAGTTCTAACAGTTGCTTCTTGACCTGCATACAGGTTTCTCAGGAGCCAGGTAAGGTGATCTGGTATTCCCATCTCTTTAAGAATTTTCCACAATTCGTTGTGATACACACAGCCAAAGGCTTGCACATAGTCAATAAAGCAGAAGTAAATGTTTTTCTGGAATTCCGTTGCTTTGTCTATGATCCAATGATGGCAATATGATCTCTGGCTCCTCTGCCTTTTCTAAACCCAGATTGTACATCTGGAAGTTCTTGGTTCACAAACTTCTGAAGCCTAGCTTCAAGGATTTGGGGCATTACCTTGCTAGCACGTGAATGAGCACAATTTTTTGGTAGTTTGAACATTCTTTGGCCACCTGATGTGAAGAACTGACCCATTAGAAAAGACCCTGATGCTGGGAAAGATAGAAGATGGGAGGAGAAGGGGACGACAGAGGATGAGATGGTTGGATGGCATCACTGACTCAATGGAAATGAGTTTGAGTAAACTCCAGGTTTTGGTGATAGACAGGAAAGCCTGGCATGCTGCAGCCCATGGGGTTGCAAAGAGTAGGACACAACTGAGTGACTGAACTGAACTGAACATTCTTTGGCATTGCCCTTGCTTGGGTTTGGAGTGAATACTGACCCTTATCAGTCTTGTGGCCACTGCTGAGTTTTCCAACTTTGCTGACATATTGAGTGCAACACTTTGATAGCAGTGGAACTTCATGTGTCTATTTCCTTCTTTTACAATCTCAGCCTTTTCAGACACTGAATATAACAAGGAATGTGGCGTGAGAACAGCCATGCCCCACACTGGAGTGAGTTCAGTTGGGAACTGAGAAGAGAAGAAATGGAAGCTGAGGCAGCCAAGGAAAAGGAGGCTGGATAGGAAGGAATATGTTCTGCCTGATACCATCATTCTGTTCAACTAGGGTGCCCCTAGCAGACAAACTGAAGTATGGAAGGATAGATCCACACTTACCTAAGTAGGCTCGTGTAGAGCATCCTTTGTGGTCACCAACCTAAAGCACCATTCTGAAGGTCAGACATTCTGGCTTGTTTTCCTTAGAACCCAGCCCACAGCTTCAGGATCCTCTGGGTTCAAAAGCGGTCAAGGGAGGTTGTGCACTTGGAGGCAGAGACTGGGGTTTGGAGAGAGACAGTGAGACCAGCCCCACCCGTGGGAGCATTCTGAGACCTACTGGACTGCGGCATTGCCCTCCTCTACCTCCCGACCTCCTGTGGCGTGCTTCCTTTATGACAATTGTGTGCCTAATTCAATGCTCAATGAACACCTCCACCACTGCAAAGGCTGCCTAAAGAACTCATCTGTGCCACAAGACCAATTATGTCCATAGAGAACAATTTGTAGGGTGGACTCTTCCACTTATGGTCTGTGATCCTTCTATTATTCCTTTACCAAGTGGGGTTGTTGTGATGTAAATGCTATGCTTTAATTCGTTTTTATATATCTGTTAATCCAGTTAGCAGCGTGTTTTCCATGCCCACGATGAGTGGAGTTTGGCTAATGAAGCACACATGCGCACAGAGGGCAGGAAGAGGTGATCGATGGCCCCACACACGTGGCAAATAAAACATTTGACAAGCAATCTTCTGTTTTTAATAACATGAAACATTTTGAGGGAAGAGAAACCGGGAGGAAAATAAATCTATTTTTATAGAGCAGAAGAAGCAATGAAACACCGTAGGAGAAGGCCAAGTATGTGTTCAATAAGATTATCATTATAGGTGATTTCAATTGTTCCAAACTAATTGAAAAATCTTTTAAGATATTCCACACCACAACCCCCCTGTAAGAAAGAGACATGCAGGAGAGACCTTGGCTATCTTCTGATTCAGAAACTCCCCAGAGCAAAATTCCGCATTCCTCGCCCCTGACAAAGACAGTGCCTGCAAATTAGAATTAGCCAAAGACACCAAGGTCAGATTGAGCTGCAGATTTATTACAAAGATGACAGGAGATTTAATTTAAAAACAGTATTTCTCTCCGTTCCTTGGAAAGTGCCTTCCACCATGTGGTGCATGCTGGCTGATTGTAGACGGGATGGAAGCCTTCCAGTCGCCTTCTGGGGTACCCGGGCTCTTCTCGAAGCCTTACTTCTGTAAGTAGGGCTATCTTTCAAGTAATACATCATCGGTGTGTCCTGTGCAGATTATTGCACTAATCCATCATTACACCAACAACTTGCTTTGGTGATGGATGGTATAATAGACCCTGGGAGGTGCAATTCGCTCAGTGATGGCATGCCCCCTCATTCTAATATATGCTCACAATGCTGCCCTTTGGGTCCTCGGTGAAGGCGAGAGGACAGACCTCAGAGTGGGTTTTGTTTAAGGAAGCACAAATGAAGCACTTTACAGTGGAGTGTTCCTTGTAGATCATCCCAGAACATGATTTGTATTCTGATTGTCAGGCAATAAAAGGACAAGAGCATGTAAATCCAGCCTTCAGCTAGATTCTAAAAAACCCTTTCTTGGGTAAGCTCTCGGGAAAGTTTCAAAGGGAGTGACCTCTTTGAGGGACTTGTGTGCCTCAACTATTGGGACAACACTGGATGCTCTTTAATGCTCAATGAATGTGCTACCCTTGGTGTCCTGTAGGTAAGCTTTGAGTGGAAAGCTGCTGCTGCTAAGTCGCTTCAGTCGTGTCAGACTCTATGCGACCACACAGACGGCAGCCCACCAGGCTCCCCTGTCCCTGGGATACTCCAGGCAAGAACACTGGAGTGGGTTGCCGTTTCCTTCTCCAATCCTTGAAAGTGAAAGTGAAGTTGCTCAGTCGTGTCTGACTCGTAGCGACCCCATGGACTGCAGCCTACCAGGCTCCTCCACCCATGGGATTTTCCAGGCAAGGGTACTGGAGTGGGGTGCCATCGCCTTCTCTGGAGTGAAGAGCTACAGTAGTCCTGTTTTCTGATAGATTAGGTCCACTCTTAGGTAAGGGAGACAGTCTTAAAAGTCAAGCTCTATCAATTTTAAGAAGGGTTTGATTTTTGCTTTCTTGAGCAATGGATTATAGGTGGGCCCACCTCAGCACAAGAAGAGGGACGCCGCACTCACACATGGGTGTCGTTTACACACGGGTGTTGTTCACACCCGGCCTTCTGCTATTCCCAGTCCTCAGGGTTCTCATTCAGTCAGCTAATAAGATTTCCCAAATGTCTGAATGATTCTTTTAAAAGAAGCTCACAGCACAAGGGCCAAACTTGGAAGCATCTTTTAACCTTTAGGCTTGTTCCAGTTTAAGATGATTTCAGTGAATAGGTACAGTGAAAGATGTTAATACAATGTACTGACCTATATGTTTCTGATTGTTGTGGAAATGATTAAGAACAAAGAATAATCTCATATTGTGTGACTTCTCTAGTGGCTCAGATGGTAAAGAATCCACCTGCGATGCCAGAGACCTGAGTTTGATCCCTGGGTCGGGAAGACCTCCTGGAGAAGGGAATGGCAACCCACTCCAGTATTCCTGCCTGGAGAAATCCATAGACAGAGGAGACTCGTGAGCCATGGTCTCTGAGGTTGCAAAGGTTAGGACACAACTGAGTGACTAACGCTTTCTTCTTAGAGGGGCTTTATAAAGGAGGATTTCTAAATGAAGATTTCTTGTGTCTCTATCCTTCATGAAAACAGTGGACTGGGATTATTCCAAGAGCATGCTCTTCTTAGGTATAATACAGTTTCTTCAATGGGTTACTTTTTTTCTGGAGAGGTGTGCACACTTTGACTTAATTTTTATTTTATTCTGTCTTGCAGAACTTTAAATTTCCTCTTCTCTTTCCATTTATTACCAGTCTCCAAAGACTCTTCTTTGTTATTCTTTCTCCTTCAGAAACATAACTTTTCAAACTCTCTATTGGGCCCCAGGTTCCCCTTTACATTTATTCCTGTTAGTGCTCTTGTCTGCAAGGACTCTTGTGCAATATTTTTACACTCACAGTGAAATTTTTATTTCTGAGGGTAATGTATCTCAGATCCTTTTGTTCTTTCCTGTGCAGATTTTTCAGAGTCTTTATCAGTTCTCCTAGCAAAGTTTTGTGGTAGATGTTTGAAAAGAAATTCTGCTGGATCTTGACATACATGGGTAAAGAATCCAGCTGCAATGCAGGAGAGACAAGAGATATGGGTTCAATCCCATGGTTCGGAAGATCCCCTGGAGGAGGAAAATGGAAACTCATTCGAGTATTTTTGCCTGAAAAATCTCGTGGACAGAAGAGCCTGTCTAGTTAGCATCCAAAGGGTTGCAAAGAGTCGGACACAACTGAGCAACTAAGCACACATCCATACAGGAAGGCCTGTTGCAATCACACTGTGCTTGGAGAGAGAGAGAAAGCGGTGTTTAGTGTTCTCTGGTTTTTATATTTTGCAGAAAACATAGGCTTTATGTTGTTTTATTTGTTCTTCTTGCTGATTGGTAAAGTTTGTGGCAGATGTATAGAGATAATTTGTTAAGTGTTCAGTCTCCATTGCTTTGGCTGCCAGGAAATTCCTTTGATGCAGTTTTAATTTATTCTTTACACAAGACCATTATAGAAGGGAATAAAAGATACCTACAGAATAAATGGATTTACTTCTCTTGAAAATTTATTTTTTGTAAAACAAATACTTAAGAGTAAGATACATTTGTTTAGTAAACCTTCATTAACATATGATATAAATTTAATTGCTAATAAACTTGGAATATCATTTAATATTGTGTATCCTATTGAAAACCTCATGGTTTCTAGAGACAGGTATCAGTAATGGAACCAAGGAGAATTAAATAGGATTGAACTGTACAACCCACAGGATTTAACCTTGTTGAAAACTTTTCAGTGTTACATGTTCATAAATAATTTCTTAACAGTGATTGGAAGTTTGTTTATACAGTATAATTGTGTTCCATAATGAGTCTTTCTGTTACACAGATAATAAAGACAACTGGATGTACTTCGGAGAAAACGCTGAAGTTTATTAAAGATATAAATTATGGATTCAACAAATGCAAAATAATAAGTTTGAACCACATTGTTTACATACTCAAGTAATTATTCTCCTATTTTCTTCTAATATCCTGCTGTTATTAAAAATGTTATACCCTATTAATCTTCCTTGACTTTTTTCCCAGAGGTAACATTACTACTAAACACACACAGTTATATATACTCAGATGTTCACAGACAACCAGGCACCTCGTGAGTATAATTACTAACACTGGTAATGAGGAACGGCACCACTGAAATACAGAAGGGATAACAGACATGCCTTCCTAGACGGTAACAGACTGTTTTCTAGTTTTATCCTAAAGTGTGTGAATTAGGAGAATTTGAACTTGGAGAAAGATAGATGAGTGGGAGTTGGAGGGATATTTCCTGTATGCATCTTTGAGCTTGGCAGGAATTCAGGTTAAAGTGATTTCTAACAACATCTGGCAGACCGCAGATTTCTGAGGTGCTTTCACAGCCACAGAGAAATCTTGATTAAATGAATCTTCCTTATGGATCTTCGTGATTCCTCATGAGAGGCATGATCCAAATTAATTTAAGGTCACCTGAGGAAAAAGATTAGACTTATTGGCTGAACATCCCTATCTGTGCATAACATTTATTCTCTAAGCATGAATAATCAAGTGTTGATTACAGGACCAATTCAGCTTGTTTTAAATCACACGTTTTTCTGAAATTTCTGCATCCTTTTCAGAGTATGTAGAAAAGGGGGGAAGAAAAGGAAATGATTAACTGCAGAAATGTTCTGTGATGCTTTATGTTTTCTAAGGTGCATTTGTGAGCCCCACTAAATCTTAACCCTAACCCTAACAGATGACAGAATAGTACTGACAATCCACGTTTGATGCACGGGGAGCCCACAGCCACAGGGAGTTGCGAAAATCACTTGGTTACACCGAGGTAACGGGTCAGGGCCGAAGTCTTCCGTCTCCCCCTTCAGTAGTTTCTAAGCTGTACCCTTCGCTTAAGGAAATGGCACCCACTCCAGGATTCTCGCCTGGAAAATCCACAGATGGAGGAGCCTGGTGGGCTCCAGTCCACAGGGTCACAAAGAGTCGGACACGACTGAGCGACTTCACTTTCTTTCACTTCATTTTAACTGCTTGCAAATTGATCCAGCATTCTCTAGTTAGAGTACATTTTGGAAGCTGGCACTAAAACTTTACTCAACAACCAAGGCATCTTTATTGACTTAGCTCTTGAATTGTTTTTACCTCACAGAGAAGTTTGGAGGATGGATGCAGAGAAGGACACACGGAGTGAAACAGTGAAGACAGTTATTGATCAGTCAATTATGGATGAGTCATTTGAAACTCACACACTCAGAATGGCAGGTTAGACTGTCCTGTTTTCTGATGACTTGGATACTCCATCAAAGAAACAAAAGTCCTTGATACACTGGGCTTCTAAAACCGTGTGTGCCTAACCATTTTTCAGTTGATAGAGGGACAGCAATTTCTGATGAAGCCTTCAGCGTCTCAAGTCATTGGGTGAATTTCCTTTCAAACTATTTTCTGGGCCAAATTTCACCTCTGCTCGTAAGTCTTGATCAGATCAATATGAACCCAATGCCCACACTTTCTGACACATTCATCTAAATCATTTTTTTTTTTCTTTTCCCACTGTGGAAAAATCCATCTTTAAGACAAGGGCGAAACATAATTTTTTCATGTCAAAACAGTGCATGCAGAAAGTCACATTGTTTGTTTGTTTTGTCATATGTAATAGACACATTATTTTTACCCAAGGAAGAGTCAGATTTCATTCCTGCAAAGGAAGGGTCAGTAATAAGAACCTGATGAGTTTCAAATTTCTAGTCAGACTTCTTTAAGAAGGGTGGGTGCTTAAATATCTGGTCTTGTGGTCTGAAACCCAGTGTGGAAAACACAGACACACATGCAAACACATGTTACCAAGGATTCTCAGCACAAGAGAGAAAATTACTCACTGCATTTTTATATTGGTTTGCACCATAATTTGGGCTGTAAAGTCAGTATTTGAGGGAAAGTATTCAGAAAGAATTCCTTTTGCCCTGGAAATTAAGACCCAGTTTTCAGATTCATAGCTTACCCATAAGAATATATCTCAGATAGATATTTGACACACAATATAGCACTTGATTTATTAGAATCCACTTTGTGCATTTTGGAGGGATAGCAACTTGCTATCTGCAAAATTCACAGCCAAATATGGTAGGCCATATTATTGCTTGCTGTGTTATAATGGCAACTATAATTGCTATTGTAATTGAATCTCCCCAGGGTATTTTTAAACAATATTTTGATCTAAGTCTGTAAGTATAAAAAATTCTGTTTTCCCCTATTCTAAAAGTGAGGATAATTCAGGAAGACGTGCATCTTGCTTCTGTAGGCAGTACACTCGTCACACAAAAGATAAATATACTTGAAATGCATTAAGTTTACTTTTCTGGAATAGGATAACTTTCAATTTATACATAGGTCATAAAATAGCTTTGCCAGCATTCTAAGTATTTAGTCAGGTTAAAACTGAATCTCTCAATTTGGAATTCTGGCTGAAATTCTTCTAATCAAGAAAATTCATTTCCTGGGTGTGGGACCTTGGCGTTCTGATGTATGTGATATACTGAAAATGGTTAGAAAAAAGTAAGTAGATAGAAATATACCTTTGTGCTTTAGCAGGTTGGAGAATTTAGACATTTTATGATGGCTTTTTCTACAACTTGATAAAGTATTGTTATGTGTGTGATTAATTTAGATAAATATGCTACTTTGTTATTTTAATTCTCTTCTTAAATATAAGCTCTAGATATGACTTTCCTTCATCCTCCTTTAAGTACTATTCTAAATTCTGTTGGAATATTTCTAACTTTAAAATTTTATATTTGATATAACTTGATTTATATCACTGCTTTCTAAGTTAGGAACTTCAAACTTTCATTTTTCTGAAATCATTTTTCATCTTTCCTGAATTCATCATCCAGCTGAATTTAGAGACCTGGACTCCAGGGTAAATCCATCTTCTCAAGACTGAAAGACTTGCCTTCAGGTCTCATGGGTACATTTCACATCTCCCACTTTTACTTCCCATACTTCATCCCTATGTACTCATAGTTATTCTAGCAATTTGAGTTCCACCAGCTAAAAATGCTTGATACACGAAGGCAGTGATCACCAGTTAATATGGTTCATTCACCCGAAGAGAAGAACTTTGAGAAACAATCTATTCCCTAAAATATTTTAATATTTATATCTAACTGCTTTCATCATATGTGTGAAGTATGAAAACAGGCATCATTTCCAGAATATTGTTAGTATTTACATTTAAGAATAAAATAGCCTGTCATTCTTTTTCATGGAATCTGATATCATAGTGATTCAATATCCATAGTCACCCATTTGAGAAATACACAAGCTATTATTTAACAGTTAGAAATTATGTATAATGCATACACACAAATGCATACGTATAAATGTATTTTTTTTCTGTTTGAACTTGCATTTTTATGCCACTTCTGGAACAGAATTTTCTGAATCTAGTATATTTTATAATTTAATATCTTCTCTCGATCAGTTTTTGATACTTCTTTATAAAAAACCAATATGACAAATACTTAAATTTAAATTTTTAAAAAATTTATTGTGATCATAAGCCAATGTTAAAAAATTTATTCCTGCTGTAGCTATTATTAAAAGTACTATTCATATTAACATACAATTGATCAACATAGTGCAAAATTTATAAGTAATTATTAAACATATCAAATGTTTTTAGAAATACATCTTTTGGTAAATGGAGATTTTTATAGTTGACTTAAAATGCATAATGAATGTGGCTATATATGACATTGTTGGAGAGGTGGCAGAGTCTGCCTCTGTTTTAAAATAGATGTAAATGCTGAGGGGACTTGTCGACATCAATGAACAGGTAAATGCTTCATGATAGAAATTCCCTGAAATGCTTCTGAGTTACATGTCAAAAATCTTAGTGACCTAAAATTTCAGGAAATAAATTATGTCAACTGCCAGCTTCGATTAATTTCTCCTCTGGTTTTGCTGAAAGCAAAGATTTGGGAAATACCTGAACCGAAAAGGGGGTTGGTACCTATTCATTAGAGTGATTCCTGTTCTCAAAGCGACCTGGACGTTTCCATTACCCTTTGTGCAGGGCTGGGCTTCATACCCCAGAGCAATATACCAAGCAAGATATAGGTTTTCTCTTCTGTCTGCTAGAGGGAGAAGGTGATAGTGATAGGAAGGTAAAGAAAGGAAAATTTGCATTCTCCAGGCCATTTTTAAGAAAGACTAAATATAGATGGGGAATCCTTTAAAACCGTGGTTGTTGCATGTCCTTTGGAAAGCCTAGGGACCTGCGTGCCCCATCTGAAGGTGGCTGAGACAAGGCAACACAGAGGGGTATTGTGGTCCAAGACCTCCAGTGTGTGAGCAGAAGTCCTGGATTCGGGGTGAGGAGAGACTGACAAAACAAGTCTTATCAGGTCCCCTTTGCCTCTTATTTCTCGCTCCTCATTAGAATTGAGCATGCCTGGGAGGCAGCCCAGGAATATGCATTTTAGATCAGACTCCTGAAGCTTTTGTTGCAAGAGTCGCAGACAAGTTATCCTTTGAGAAACACCGAATCGCAGGAAAGCGGATGGACTACGACCTTAGCCAAGACTGTTCACTCTCCTACCTACTAGCTATGCAGATCCTGGGCCGACAGGTGAGCCTCTCTAAGCCTCAGTGGCTCCGGGCAGCTCTTTGAGGGAAGTGGTCCCGTGAGGCAGGAGTAAGAAGGGAGAGAGAGGGAATAAAGATGCTTCGCTGGGTTGGCCACTGTGGATGGCCAGCGTTCCATGCTGCTGGGACTTTCTGAGGAGCCCTGTGAAAGTTGTTTCACGGCCATCCACCTGAGGTCAAACCAAAGAACCATTCTGCCCTCCTTGACTGTTAATTGTCAGCACTTTCAGGGTGCACAGGTGGGAGTGCCTGGCAGGTTCTCAGCCATGAGAAGGATGGATAAGCCCCAGAGGCAAGAAGTAAGAAGTATAATTGCTCAGTAATGGCTCTCCACCCAACATCCTAGTATGCAAATTGTCTGGGTAGGCGATTTGGCACTTTTTAGAGTACGTTAGTGTTCTCTTTTTAAAAATAATCTCTATTCCCATCTTGACTTTCAGTTCCCCCTGACAGATTCTCATTCTACAATTTTCAACCAGAAGATTTGGCCTTACAGACAAGAGAAGAGCAACATGACACCTGAATGGTCCCCCATCACTCATTAGCGCCGATGGCTGGTCCCTTCATTTCCTGCTCATCGTTCTGTTTTCTTTGTAACTCTCAACGCTCTCAGTTGATCCTACATTGGGATTCGTGTTTCCTTCAATTCTTACTGCTCCTTCTAGTCTAAAAGATCAAGCATCATCTTCTCATTTTAAACAACGCTGACTGTCCATTTAAAATTACAACCCACAGCCCCCTTCACTCCTGATCCTTCTTCTCTTCTACTTAAAAAACAGCACTTAGCACCTTATAGCACGCTGAGATTTGCTTATTATTTATGGTTATATTTAAGTCCCACAGGACAGGGGACTTTAACTTGTGGGTTCACTAGTGTGTCCCGGAAGCCAGAACACTGCTCACTGACACTTAGTAAGTGTTCAATAGACAAGTATTGGTTGAATGAATAAATGGCGAAGATTTCTGGCACATTGCTTAGTAAATAAAAGCATGGAGGAACTTTGTATGGATTGAAGCTTAATGAATGCAGTCATTGTAATTAATGCTGAGGCCTGAGTTGAATTAATAACTTGCCTTGAGAAGAAAAGTTTAGAGAGATGCACAGCGAGTAGTATTTTTGACTGTTTACCATCAGGAAGAGATGGAGAGCTAGTGTAAGTGGCTGGCTCCCTTCCCAGTCCAAACTTGAAGGTGCTCAATAGGGAAAAGGAAACTGTGTGGCTTTGGAGAAGGAGAATAAAGCCCACAGGACCCCTGGGGACTCAGATGGAGGGTGGTTGGTTTTTCGGGGGAAATAGCAGTGAAGGAGCAGATGGTGGCTGGACTGCGGGGGGAACAATTTGGGCAGGAGATGTTGTGGCCCTCTCATCTTGGCTGCACTGCCCTGGGCTGGCTGTCACTCTGCACATCACCCACGTGGCACAGAACGACAGCAGAGACACCCTGGCACCATGGGGATGTGCTGCGCACTGACCGTGGACCAGCAGAGAGCCCCAGGGCCAGGCGTGGGGATTCTGGCTCAGCCCTTTAGCCTCTGCAGGCTGGGTGATTAACGTGCAAGGAGAGGGCTCTCCAAAGAGAGTCCTCATGGGACTTTGGTTTGGACATTGAATATGGACAAAAGGACCACAGTGAATCGGGCTGAGATGAGATAAATCCAACTGTCCCTGTCTGGTGTGCTCTATGAACTCAATTAGCAATGACTGTCGTTTATTGAGCGCTTACTCTGTACCAATATTTACTGTTCACCATTCAACTTAATGCCAACAGTAACTTTGCAAAACAGGAGGCATGCTCCCATTTTTCAATGGGGAAGCCTGAGGTTTTGAATGGTTGAAGACATCGTGAGTGTACCCAGTGATACTTAACAAATGTCCAAGAGGGTAAATTTTTGTTGTGCATTATTTTACCATAATTTAAAAAAAAAATCATGCCTCAGATTAAATTAACCATTTAATTACATTTTTTTTAGAAAAAGGACTTGTCCCCAGACCAATGAGAAAGACCCTGCTTTTCCTCCTGTATGTGGGTTGCATTTTTCCCTGCCTGACAAGTTGCCTTGTGCCATGTTTAAAAATATCCCCTCAAAATTCCGGGGCTTATTATCTTTCCATGGAATTCTGGAGTGGGCTAGTGAATGGTTCTGGCCCAGGGGTCTCTGGTGTGACTCATCTGAGTGTTAGCCAGGGCTGTGGCCATAACAAGGCTGGGCTGGACTGCAGGGTCTGCCTCCAGAATGGCACGGTCACAGGACCATCATCGTGGTGTTGGCTGTTGGTGGGGGGCCTCAGTTCCTCTCCAAAGGGGCTCCTCACAGTGCCACAGAGGACTTTTGACTGCATAACCTCTGTCCATCAGAACAAGAGGGTTAGGCAGAATTAGCAATAACTGCCATTTATTGAACACTTACTCTGTACCCATACTTTAGTGCCAACAACTTTGCAAAATAGGTGGCATGCTTCCATTTTTCAACGGGGAAGTATGAGGTTTTGAGTGATTGATTACACTGTGAGTGTACCCAGTGATACTTAAAGATGGCACTTAAAGATCGTTTTCTTTTAATAATCTACCCTTGGAAATGACATGGCATCATGTTTGCCACATCAGACGCCAGGCACTGAGTCTGGTCCACATTCAAAGGAGTAGGCATTAGGCTCCACTATTAGAAGGTAAGAATGTCAAAGAATTTGTACATTTTTTTACTCAATATAGTTTTCCATATTTTTAAAATTGTGGCAAAAAATAAAAGCAGATCCAGTTTCAGGTGTAAGATGTTATAGGTTATGATATGACTTGATGTAGAAGATTAGTATACTTCATAATATTTTTCGCTGTGTTCTATATATTTGCTCCCAAACAAAATTTAGATTCGAGGCTGCAGTTTAAAACAATAGCTGTATTTTCAGTTGATCACAGCATGAAAAAGAGGTCAGTATATATAACTGGCATAAAATGGATATTCTCTCATGTGTGACTATTTCAAGTTAATATTTTGTATACATTGTGACTTTGTGATTTGAATTCCTTTCCAGGGTCTTATTTGATCACATTTTGAGAATAATCCTTATATATACTGTAAGGTAGATTTATGACTGAAGAATTATAGCATTTTTTCCCTAAGGTTCACTTATTAGGCTATATATTGAAAAAGAAAGAGAAAAAAGAGAAAGAGAAAGAAAAAAATTAGAATTTTTTTCAGTTGTTTCCAAAGGATTTACCAAAATTACCTCTCTTTACATATATATATAATATATATATATTATATATGTAAATATAAACTCAAAATAGCTATATAACATTTATTTAAATTATACTTGCAAATATATATATATAGTTTATATTATTTATTATGCCTATTTTGAGTTTACGGTTTTAGTTTCACAATTTCATAATCTAGGCATTTTTAAATTCAGTTGGATAGTACAGTTTGTCAAGGTTTAAATTTGCAGTTGAACATAAATTAAATTTTATTTAGTAAAATTTCAGATCTGCTTAATTTCGTATGTTTGTAATGGACATATAGTGTCAGTGAGAATAACTATTTATAACAAAAGTAAGCAGTCCAAGCATTCTTTAGATGCACATTTGATTAAATTGTTGGAAGCAGCTCCAGCATATTCACACAGTCACATACACGGACACTCACCTCACGAGGAATAAAGCACATTCTCCAGGTCTTAAAGTTTCCAATAAACTGGGCATTTTAGAGTATCTCACCCAGTAGCACCCAGGATGTTAACGATCCCAAGGACACTGGTGGGATTTAGGTTTGATAGGAGCCTGCTGAAGGCTGCTTCTGCTTCTAGAATAAGAGTGACTAAGCGCTATTGTCATAACTTCTTAGGCACAGAGTCCCCAGCCTCATATTTCAAACATATTCAAAGGAGGCATTCGAAAAGGAAATAAACAAGGGGATTAAGCCTCTTTGAGTGGTACTAAAATATAATCCCTCGAGCATTTAGCACAGCAAGAAATTGGTTTGTAATGAATAGAACATCCTGGACAAGAAATGGGACATCTTTTGACAAGCTGAGCATTCTGAGGCCCCGAAGAGATGTTAGAAAGCAATAGCTTCTAAAAGTGTGACGTGCAGGCGATTCACTGGGGCCACGCTTTCTCTTCCTTGGCCTTGTCCGGTAAGTTTCTTAGAAATGAGAGGAAGGGATGGATTTGGATTTGCTCCAGGTCCGCTTCCTCTCCTCTGTCCCTCTCTCCCTTTCTTTCCTCACTATTTTATATGTATTTGTAGTAAACGTATTCTGCATGCGTGTGCGCCAAGTCGCTTCAGTCGTGTCTGACTCTTTGCGACCCTATGGACCGTAGCCGACCAGGTTCCTCTGTCCATGAGATTCTCCAGGCAAGAGGACTCGGATGGTTTCCACGCCCTCTTCCAATGGATCTTCCTAACCCAGGGGTTGAACCTGCATCTCTGTGTCTCCTGCATTGGCAGACAGTTTCTTTACCACTGCCGCCACCTGGGAACTGCAAAACGTATTCTGATCACTCTGAATTAAAAAGTGAAAACACAGAAAACCGTATAAAGTCCTATGACGCTAACAGAATAATTTAACCCCACTTGGAATATCTGTCTCACTTGATTCCGTTGTTGCCTTGATTAAGACACGCACAGAGAAAATTAACTATAAATGTTTCAAATCACATCAGTTTATTCAACTCTTCCTACATTGTTCAGCAGTTCAATTATTTTTCAGTTCAGTTCAGTCGCTCAGTCGTGTCCAACTCTCCGCGACCCCATGAATCACAGCACGCCAGGCCTCCCTGTCCATCACCAACTCCCGGAGTTCACTCAAACTCATGTCCACAGAGTTGGTGATGCCATCCAGCCATCTCATTCTCCGTCGTCCCCTTCTCCTCCCACCCCCAACCTTTCCCAGCATCAGAGTCTTTTCCAGTGAGTCAACTCGTTGCATGAGGTGGCCAAAGTATTGGAGTTTCAGCTTTAGCATCAGTCCTTCCAATGAACACCCAGGATTGATCTCCTTTAGAATGGACTGGTTGGATCTCCTTGCAGTATAAGGGACTCTCAAGAATCTTCTCCAACAATTATTTTTAGTTTTCCTAATTTATAAATAATGCTAAATTATAATACATCCTTATGAATACATCCCTCCACCCATATTTAGAATTGCTTCCTTCAAGAAGTAGAATTATTGGATCAAAGAGTATGAACTTTTCAAAAATGCAATTCCCCTTACAGAATTGCACTCAAAGGAATTGTACCGTTTTACACTGTCCACGTCACCTCACCCTTGCCAGCAGATTAAAATTAAGCGTTTTCCTTACCTTAGTGGAATGAAATGAAGTCCGTTCATTGAGCACACTCTAATTAATCGCCTGATGGGGATGATGATGAAAGACCCACCATCTTGGTCCTTGACAGTCTCCCTGTCTAGTGGTGTGAAGGCTGCAGGTAACTCTTGTTCCCTTCATCCTTGCAAGGGCAGCCTACCTGAGCCTCATGGACCAGGCAGAAGGCTCTGACTTGTTGTCTCCCTCAAGAGTGCCCATTGCTGAACATCTGGCTAGTTTGAGAGATTTTCACACTGTTTCCAAATCTTTGGGGAAGGAATGGGCAAGGGTCACCAAGCCCTGCAGTCAAAGGTGGACATGGATTCTCCTGGCTAGGTTCCTTTGCAATGTTTTCACCACCATAAGCTGCCCAGGCACACTGAGGCCTTCCCTGGAACCCACCTGTGGCCATGAGCAGCCCTCTCCAAACCAGTCACTCAGTTTTGAGAATAACCAGTTTAGATTCAAACTGAGAGGAGCTGGTCTCTTTCCCACGGTCCCACTGTCCTACACAGGGCTGTCTGTTTCTTGCCTGCTTCTCCTGGATTCTGTTGTTGCTGCTGTTGTTTGGTCACTGAGTTGTGTCTCCTTTGTGGCCCCATGGACTACAGCACGCCAGGCTTCCCTGTCCATCACCAACTCCTGGAGACTGCTCAAACTCATGTCCATTGAATCAGTGATGCCATCCAACGATCTCATCTTCTGCTGTCCCCTTCTCCTCCTGCCTTTAATCTTTCCCAGCATCAGGGTCTTTTCCAATGAGTTGGCTCTTTGCATCAGGTGGCCAAAGTATTGGAGCTTCAGCTTCAGCATCAGTCCTTCCAATGAATATTCAGCGTTGATTTCCTTTAGGATGGACTGGTTGGATCTCCTTATAGTCCAAGGGACTCTCAAGAGTCTTCTCCAGCACAATTCAAAAATATCAGTTCTTTGGTTCTGTTTTCTTTATGGTCCAACTCTCACATCCACACAGGACCACTGGAAAACCTGATTCTACCTGATTGAAAATGGTGAGGAGTGGGTCACGGGCTTCTCTGTGCCTTGGGTGTTGTAAGGTGGGCATGGCGATCGTGGATCATTCTACCTGGCTAGTGTAGTGTAAGAAATAGATGAGGTAAGATATGGATAATCTGTAGCCCAGCATTGTTTCAACTATACCTTTCGGCACTTCCTCTACAGGTTATTTTGAAACAAATCCTAACCATATCATTTTATCTATAAAAGCATCAGTTCAGTTCAGTTCAGTCGCTCAGTCATGTCCGCAGTATGTATCACTAAAAGCTGAAATATCTTTGTGAAAAAATCTTTGTAGTACCATCCTAAGGAAATCAGTCCTGAATATTCATTGGAAGGACTGATGTTGAAGCTGAAACTCCAATACTTTGGCCACCTGATGCGAAAAATGACTCATTGGCAAATGCCCTGATGCTGGGAAAGATTGAAGGCAGGAGGAAAAGGGGACAACAGAGGATGAGATGGTTGGATGGCATCACTGACTCGATGGACATGAGTTTGAGTAGTCTCCAGGAGTTGGTGATGGACAGGGAGGCCTGGTGTGTTGCAGTCCATGGAGTCGCAAAGAGTTGGACATGACTGAGTGACTGAACTGAAGTGAGTACCATCATCAGACTTTAAAAATGAGCAATGATTCCTTCATATCAAATATCCAGAGTTTGAATCCTGCATTTTCCCATCCTTGTTTTAAGGTTTTTTTGTTTGAAGGTTCATATATGAAATCAATACACAGCAATTGATTTATCTCTTAAATCTTTTAAAATTCTGTCTCTGTCTCTCTTCATTGCTATTTATTTATTGAAGAAATATATTTTGAACATAAGGCCTTTTGATATAAATATAGATGTGCATTATGTAATACATAATATATTCTTCCATTGTGTGACTTGCCTCATTGTCTTCTTAGAAGTGCTTTGTTTTCATAATTGGGGGATTTTCTTTTTCCTTTTTTTATGTTTATTTAATTTTTGGCCACATTCATGCAGCATGTGGGATCTTAGTTCTCCAGCCAAGGATCAAACCTGCGCCCTCACAGTGGAAGCCTGGAGTCTTAACCACTGGACCACCAGGGAAGTCCCAGCAGTGCTTTTCAAATATTAAACATTTTGAATTTTGACAAAGACCAGTTTATAATATCTTTCTTTATGGTTCAGATTTTTTTGTCCTAAGAAATATATTCTTAAACCAAAGCCATGATATTTCCCCTATGTTTTCTTCTAGAATTTTCATAGTTTTAGACTTTACATTTAAAATCTATCATTCATGTTAGGTTTTCTGTATAAGTAAAGGGTCAATGCTTGCTGTTTTATATGTGAAGATCCAGATATTTCAGCACCACTTGAAAAGAATGTTTCTCTCCAGAATCGCCTTGACAACCATCTGCTGACTTTGTATATGAGGGTTTGCTTCTAGATCTAATTTTGTTTATGTCTAGTTTTCTTTCAGTATTCAATATTATTCTTATTACTGTAGTTTATAGTAAGTCTTCCATCATATAACATAAGTTTATTATTTTAAGAATTACTTTCATTACTCTAGCTTACTTGTAATTCTATATAAATTTTATAAATAGCTTTTCAATTTCTATCAAAAAAAACCTACTGGAATTTTGATTGAAATTAGATTGAATCTATATACTAGGTCCTAGAGAAGTGACATCTTAATAATATAAAATCTACCAATCCTAACTGGGTACATCTCTCCTTTTATATGGCTCTTTTAAAGTTTATTTCAGCAGTGTTCTGTAGTTTTCAGTGAAGAGGTCCTGTGTGTCCTGTGTTAAATTTATTCCTGAGTATGTTATGTTTTTGGTTCTATCACAATTGGGATGATGTCTTAGTTTTCTGTGTCTGGTTCTCTTTTGCATCCTTTTGACATGCTCTCTCCCCTGGAGTGTGTGAGTCCAATCTTGCTTTCTAAACAGTGAGATGTACTTTTCTTGCCTCAGGCCTACAATGAAAAAGTTTCTCAGATAATTCTAGTTTCCCCTTTAGTGGAGAATGAGATGTACAGTCAATGTATTGAGTCAAAAGACACTTGAAATACTGTCTTACATTACTTAGTTAATAATCTGTTTATTTGATCCCATTTAATTTCAGTTTTAGGGTTGCTTTTTCCCACTGATTCAGTTTCGGGTTTTGAATATAGTATAGTGCTAACTTGGTTCAAAAGTCCAAATAGTATGACATCCAAGAAGTACTGCATCTGCATCTCCTCCAGTGTTTCCCGTACAACAGCCATCCTTATTATCCTGTGCATCATCCTTCTGAAGGCTTTGCTGTTTGCCACTGTGGGCTCCTATTCCCCCCCTTTTTTTTACAAATTTCCCACAATACATAAACTTAATCTTTTCCCTCTCCATTAAGGGTTTTTAAAGAATATTGAATATCGTTCCTTGTGCTGGATAGCAGGACCTTGATGTTTATCCACTTTATATACAACAGTTTGCATCTGCTAACCCCAAACTCACCATCCATCCCTCCCCCAACCCCTCCACCTTGGCAACCATTCTCTGTGTTCGTGAGTCAGTCTCTGCTTACCATGATACATATACTGCTCTGCATTTTGTTTTTATCATTTTGCGTATCCTGGAGATTACTTCATATAGAAAAAAATGACCTTTCCATTCATTTATATTGCTCTATCATATTCCTTTGGGTAGACGTACCATGGTGTTGTCAACCAGCCTCCTGCTGAGGGAAATCTGGGTTGTTCCACATCTGGAGCTGTTGTAAATAATGCCATTGTTATTAACCTAGGTATGTGTTGTTCATATTTGTGGAGGTGCATTTTCCAGTCTGGTTTCCAAAATGATTGCTGGGTCAAAGGTAAATGCATATGTAATTTTGTTAGATATTGCCTAGGTCAGAGTTCCTACTATTTTGTACCCCGTTAACAATAGTTAAGAATAGCCTCCCTAACAAAAATGTTGATTCTCTTAGTTATAGCTAGAATATATTCTGAAACTACCACATTTTTCGAAGATTGTGGGATAAAACTCACAAATAAAACTTGTGATGGTAAGAATTTGAGTGTGTTATCCAATAAGGTAGTTAGTGTGTGTGTGTTAGTCATTCAGTCAGGTCTGACTCTTTGAGACCCCAAGAATCAAACCAGGTCTCTTGCATTGCAGGCAGACTCCTTACCGTCTGAGCCACCAGGGAAGCCCCTAAGGTAGTTGAGTTCTATTCAAATCATACAATCAGTGTTTGTTATTTTTACATGACTTCTCACTGCAACCCAAAATATGTCTCATATTTCTTGGCAATCAAAAATATACTAGATTGGCCAAAAAGTTTGTTTGGGTTTTCTGAAAGGTGGCATGGAAAATCCAAATGAACTTTTTGGCCAACCCAATAATAAGTTAGCTTCTGAACAGATTGAATTTTGGTGGTATAATAATTTTCATTTTAATTAATCATGTAGGAAAAGCTGTTTTGATGTATATTGAAATTAATGACATTATTCTGACTTTATATCCATTTATTTTCAATAGCCAGACACCAGCGTTTGATACATGAACATACAAACACTTACTGAAGATTGTCACATAACATTCATTCTTCACTTTAATTTTAGTTACACATTAGTTAACTATTATGTCTAATCACGCATAATCTTAGCTCCACATTAGTGTATGAATACTAATTAAGTGATGAGACGTAACTTGTTTATTTATCTCATCTTCAAAATTAATACAGTACCTTTGCCCATTTTTTAAATCAAGTTATTTGTGTTTTGCTACTGAACTGTGTTTTGGGTATTAAGCCCCATTTAGATATGCAGTTTGCAAATGTTTTCTCCTGTTCACAGGTTGCCTTTTCATTCTGTTGGTTGTTTTCCAGATTCATTGTTCGTGATGCTGACTTTCCTCCTTACTGTGGGGGTTCCCTGCTGTGCACTGACGTTGAGAGAGACAGGCCGGGAGATGATGCAGGAACTGCAGGCTTCTTCTGCAGTGTTAGCCAGAGGCTGGGCTGGGGAGCTTGAAAGCCTAACGAGCAGTTCTGTCAGTTTGTTGTTGCTACCAAAAAGCTTTGCATTATGTGAGCAGGAGTGGAGCAACCCTAAGACTTAATGATGTATCTAATGAAGAAATCAAAATTCTTGAAAGACAATTATGATTAGATATAAGTATAATTAGAGAAACATTTCCTCCGTTTTAAAAAAAAAAGCCTGATTATATGCAGATTGAAAATGACCACCATGTTCCAGACAGAATTAATTAGAAAATAATTACATTTCTGAACAAGATAATTAAAAGGCAGATCCTAGAAACACCTGAGATAGTAGATGAGGTGCAGTGTTCATAAGGACAGAAAGCTCAATGGATCTCACACATCTTTGAAAAACCACAGTCCAGAAAACAGAATTGGGGCTTACATGCTCCTGGGAAAGAGGTGTTTCGCGGTCCAATTTTATACCCAGGCAAATTTTGATCATGTGCAAAAGTAACACAATGATATCTCCAAATGTGCAAGGTTTGAGATACAGTCTTTTAAGAAGACATACAGATGGCTAACAAACACATGAAAAGATGCTCAACATCAGTCATAATCAGAGAAATGCAAATCAAAACCACAATGAGGTACCATTTCACGCCAGTCAGAATGGCTGCTATCCAAACGTCTACAAGCAATAAACGCTGGAGAGGGTGGGAAGAAAAAGGAACCCTCTTACACTGTTGGTGGGAATGCAAACTAGTACAGCCACTATGGAGAACAGTGTGGAGATTCCTTAAAAAACTGGAAATAGAGCTGCCATATGACCCAGCAATCCCACTGCTGGGCATACACACCGAGGAAACCAGAATTGAAAGAGACACATGTACTCCAATGTTCATTGCAGCACTGTTTATAATAGCCAGGACATGGAAGCAACCTAGATGTCCATCTGCAGACGAATGGATAAGAAAGCTGTGGTACATTTACACAATGGAGTATTACTCAGTAATTAAAAAGAATACATTTGAATCAGTGCTAATGAGGTGGATGAAACTGGAGCCTATTATACAGAGTGAAGTAAGCCAGAAAGAAAAACACCAATACAATATACTAACGCATATATATGGAATTTAGAAAAATGATAATGATCACCCTGTATACGAGACAGCAAAAGAGACACAGATGGATAGAACAGTCTTGTGGACTCTGTGGGAGAGGGCGAGGGTGGGATGAATTGGGAGAATGGCATTGAAACATGTATATTATCATATGTGAAACAAATCACCAGTCTAGGTTCAGTGTATGATACAGGATGCTCGGGGCTGGTGCACTGGGATGAACCAGAGGGATGGGATGGGGAGAGAGGTGGGAGGGTGGTTCAAGATGGGGAACACATGTACACCCAGGGCATATTCATGTCAATGTATGGCAAAACCAATACAATAATGTAAAGTAAAAAAAAAAAAAAAAAAGAATTTATTTGGGACTCAAAAAATCTATGATAAATAATTTAAAAAATAAATAAATAACGCTCATGTTGACATATACACCCCAGCTAACAGAGAAACATGTTCTCATTAAATGCTACAGGTTGGAGTACTTATTAAAGCACAGCTTGTGAGAGGTAAGCCAATTAAATAGTTAAATGTGAATACTCACCACTAGAGTTCTAGAAAGACTGTAAATATAAATAAACCTTTTTGAAACCAGGGAAACCACACACCATAAGAAATGCATACCATGAGGAATGCGTGCTACATGACTGAAATGAGAATAAATGATGATAATAATAATTATAGCTTCAAACCAAAAACATGTGGAATTCTTCCTTTTACTTGGGGCAAGATGAAACAAGAAGAAATAAATTAATTCTTGAATTTGTAATTCAAGAAATGCAGGTTTACCTGTTTTTAAGAATGCTTAAAGTTATACTCCATTAGTATTAAAAAAAAAAAACAGAAAGAATAACCAAATATAGTTAAGCCCAAGGAGAAAAAATAAAGAATACAAACATAAAATGAAACTATGTGTAAGATAGGATGAGAGAAATGAAGTGAAGATTATCCTTTGTGGAAAGAAATGAAATGCTTTAATGAAAATTATTAAACATGTTCTATGGCTTGGATGTTTCAGAAAACTGGTTTTCACCATTAAAATGCAGACTCCTGGGCTCTACAGGAGTTAGTTTTCTGAAGTAAGTTTATCAGAAGTGAGAACTTGTAGTTGAATTAATTCCTCTGGAAACTCTGTTTGAGAATCTTGACTTAAATATTTGTAAGAGTTTGGATTAGACTTAAGAATATCCAGCTGTATGTGGCCTAAAGATGTATAACCAAAAACACGACTACAGTTGAATGTTACAATCAAAGGGTGAATAAACACTGACTAGGCAAATATAAAGCTCAGCGTTCAGAAAACTAAGATCATGGCATCCGGTCCCATCACTTCACGGCAAGTAGGTGGGGAAACAATGGAAATAGTGACGGATTTTATTTTCTTGGGCTCCAAAATCACTGCAGATGGCGACTGCAGCCATGAAATTAAAAAACACTTGCTCCTTGGAAGAAAAGTTATGACCAACCTAGACAGCATATTAAAAAGCAGAGACATTACTTTGCCAAGAAGGTCCATCTAATCAAAGCTCTGATTCTTCCAGTAGTCGTGTATGAATGTGAGAATTGGACCATAAAGAAGGCTGAGGGCCGAAGAATTGATGCTTTTGAACTGTGGTGTTGGAAAAGACTCTTGAGAGTCCCTTAGGCAGCAAGGGGATCAAACCAATCAATCCTAAAGGAAGTCAACCCTGAATATTCATTGGTAGGACTGATGCTAAAGCTGAAGCTCCAATACTTTGGCTACCTGATGCAAAAGACCGACTCATTAGAAAAGACCCTGATGCTGAGAAAGATTGAAGGCAGGAGGAGAAGGGGACAACAGAGGATGAGATGGTTGGATGGCATCACCAACTCAATGAACATGAGTTTGTGTAAGCTCTGGAAGATGGTGAAGGACCGGGAAGTCTGGTGTGCTGCAGTTCACGGGGTCACAAAGAGTTGGACATGACTGAGCAACTGAATGACAACAAGGCAAATATAATCATAAAAAAGAATGGCCAAATTGATTTCAAACACAGCAAAATTTAACTTCAAAATCATTAAGTAAGAAACGAGTAATTTGATATTGATGAGAAATGTCATTCACAAGGAATATAATAAATGGTGGATGGTGTTGAAATAAACAAAAAGATATAAAACAAAATATAAAGACGTTACAAGAGCATTTAACTGTTCTCTCTTTCTTTCCCTCCCCTCTTTGTATCCTAAAACAAGAAACGTTCACAAAAATTAGGAGCATATAATACATAATGTGCTGTGCTGTGGTTAGTCACTCAGTCGTGTCTGACTCTTGTGACCCCATGGATTGCAGCCCCTCCAGGCAAGAATACTGGAGTGGGTTGTCATGCCCACTCCAGGGGATCATCCCAACCCAGGGATCAAACCCAGGTCTCCCGCTCTGCAGGCGGATTCTTTGCCATATGAGCTACCAGGGAAGCCTGTGAATATTGGAGTGGGTAGCCTATCCCTTCTCCAGGGGATCTTCCTGACCCAGGAATTGAACCACGGTCTCCTGCATTACAGGTGGATTCTTTATCAGCAGAGCTACCAGGGAAGCCCTATCATACATAATAAAAATGACCAAATGAACAGTTCAATAAATTCTGAAAAGCAAAAAGCATGGTCCAGATCATCAGACTATGCTGTTAAAAATATGTTTTTAGCTAGCATCTCTTGAATTTCTACAATGTAGCCACATGTTGGGCTATCTATATCATATTTATTATTTCCATCCTTACCCTACACCTTTCAGGAAAGAGTATTATATTTACTGAATGGATTAAGAAACTGTGAATCAGAAATATTACAAACTTTTCCCAAGGTCTTCAAGAGTGAGAACTTAAAGCTGTGTTGGCCTGAACTTTTTGTCTTATCATGACAGCTCATTCATCCACGAATTCAACACACTTTTTTCTGAGCAACTGTAAGCTGCCAGGCACAGCTCTAGATGCTCAAGTCAAGTGATAAACAAAACTCACACGACCTTATCTAATGCTCTCATCGGATGTAAAACAGTTACAAAGACAGATGTGCATAATTAACATTTGTGGCACAGGCTAAGGGCACAACTAGCTGGAGGGAGGCATGTTTAGACCAGGAGAACAAGGAGACCTCTTTGTGGAGGTGACTTCAGAAAGGAAACGCGAAAGACGAGCAGAAGTCAGCCCTGTGAACGGCTGGGGAGACAGCGTGACTCTCGGGGGACGGTCTGTGGAAGGGCTCCAGGGTGAGAGGAGCTCGCTGTCGGAGCTAGAAGACCGGAACAGCAGGTCCCAGTGATTGAGACAACTGAGCTTTGAGGGTGGACAGGCTCTTCTTCTTAAAAGGATTAAGTTGTTAGGATTTCACTTCAAGCAGTTAGCAAGGTGGGAGGATCTTCAGAAGGGTTGAAAATCATCCAGTTCTGTCTCTTGCTACTCCCTGGAGAATTGATTGCAAAGGAAGCGGGCAGAATGATTAGAAATCTACCAAAGTAGTCTCACTGAAGTGTAATGATTAATTAGATGGGGTTATAGGAGTAGATAGGAGTAGAAATGGAGAAAGGAAAAATCAATGCGTTCTAGATATGTGTTGGGGATGGAATCCACAGGAATAGGTGATGAATGTGAGGGAGGATGGAGAAAATGCTAGAATGGCGCTCAGTTTTCTGGTCTGAACAATTAGATGGATGGCAGTACCATATTTTAAGATAAGAAGACATTATTTATCATTTTCCAAAACATGCACACATATCTGTCCAGAGAAACTAGTAAATACTTGAGCTTTAAAAATAGCACAGTGCAATAAAGACAAATGAGTTGATACACCATAAATAGGCAAGGATGAATCCTAAGCGTATCTTGCTTAGTGAAAGAAGTCAGTCCGAAAAGGCTACATAGTCTATGATGCCCACTATGTGACATTCAGGAAAAGGCAGAATCACTATTTTAAATAAACAGTGGTGGTCCACTGGTTAAGGTCTATGGCTTTGATCTGGTGCACGGAACGCTGGTTAGATCCCTGGTTCGGGAAGATCCCGTGTCTTGGGGCAACTAAGCTTGTACACCACGACCCCTGAGACTGAGCTCTAGAGCCTGAAAGCCATAATTACAGAAACCCACAGGCCTCGAGCTTCTGCTCCACAATGAGAGAGGCTGCCCACGCACTGCAGCAGGACCACGGCCCCACTTGCCACAGCTCGAGAGGAGCCCACCTGCAGCATCAAAGACCCCTCACAGCCAATAAATAGTAAGTAAACTTTTGAATAGGAAAAGGAGTACATCAGGGTTCTATATTGTCACCCTGCTTATTTAACTTCTATGCAGAGTACATCATGAGGAATGCTGGGCTGGAAGAAGCACAAGCTGGAATCAAGATTGCTGGGAGAAATATCAATAACCTCAGATATGCAGATGACACCACCCTTATGGCAGAAAGTGAAGAGGAACTCAAAGGCCTCTTGATGAAAGTGAAAGAGGAGAGTGAAAAGTTTGGCTTGAAGCTTAACATTCAGAAAACGAAGATCATGGCATCTGGTCCCATCACTTCATGGGAGATAGATGGGGAAACAGTGGAAGCAGTATCAGACTCTATTTTGGGGGACTCCAAAAGCACTGCAGATGCTGATTGCAGCCAGGAAATTAAAAGACGCTTACTCCTTGGAAGGAAAGTTATGACCAACCTAGATAGCATATTAAAAAGCAGAGACATTACTTTGCCAACCAAGGTCCGTCTAGTCAAGGCTATGGTTTTTCCCGGTCATGTATGGATGTGAGAGTTGGACTGTGAAGAAAGCTGATCGCCGAAAAATTGATGCTTTTGAACTGTGGTGCTGGAGAAGACTCTTGAGAGTCCCTTGGACTGCAAGGAGATACAACCAGTCCATTCTAAAGAAGATCAATCCTGGGTGTTTGTTCATTGGAAGGACTGATGCTAAAGCTGAAACTGCAATACTCTGGCCACCTCATGCGATGAGTTGACTCTCTGGAAAAGAGTCTGATGCTAGGAGGGATTGGGGGTGGGAGGAGACAGGGACGACAGAGAATGAGATGGCTGGATGGCATCACCGACTTGATGGACATGAGTTTGAGTGAACTCCGGGAGTTGGTGATGGACAGGGAGGCCTGGCATGCTGTGATTCATGGGGTTGGAGAGAGTCGGACACGACTGAGCGACTGAACTGAACTGAACTGAACTGAAACTTTTGAAAAAAGTTAAATTTTTTTTCAAGTAAATTTATTTTATCAGGCTAGTGTGCAATAGGTGAATTTGTTAATTAGAAGCTATTTTAATTAACCCATCAATTTTGTATGCAAATGAATTCATGAAAACACTTTCTTCTCTTGAGTAGTTTAAGCATTCTCTCTCTAATCTTATTTACATTCTTAATTTGCTTTGCAAATTCTTCGTTACAAAGGTAAAATTCAAGTGGTCACAAATGGAGACTAGAAATATCTGAATTATTGAGGTTTTCTCATAACTCACTTTTAGACTGTTCTTCCCGGTTTCTTAAAAGAGAGGAATTTGGCTCCAATTACAGTGTCCCCTTGGAGCCTGGCAGACCTCACCAGACTTCCTTCTAGCTGTGTGCCGATGTCTTTGCCAGATACATGTCAATGGCTTCACCTGCTGAAAACAACAATTGGACTGTTTTTCCCTTAGAGATGAAATTGTACGTTATGAAGAGTAAAAAAAAGCAGAAAGCAATATTTTGGAGAGCTTATCATGATTATTTTATGCAAATGAAGAGATTGAAGATTAAATTGTGTTTAAATATTTATTACTTTCATCAGAATGTTGACTTCTCTTCAAAAGTATCCATTTGGTTTGTAATCCTGGATTCCTTTCCAACATCTCCCAGTCATCTGCAACCCCTTGACATGGTAGAGGTAGGGTTGTCTCATTGGTTTAAAACACTTCCGTTCACTTCCCCTCCACATCCCTGCCCTGGGTCTTAAGTGTGGACCACCATGCCTGCCTTCCATCAGGTTCTCCTACAATCCCCTCTCCTCCACTGCGAAGAGATTCCATTCCCCTGATGCTAATTCTGTCTGCAATGCTTTTTAATGAGCTCACTCATCAGGGGCTCCTTGAGAGCAGAGTTTGGGTTTAACAGAAGCTATGGACTGAAAAGAAATGCATGACCTAAAAGCTGGGAGTTTTGTTTTATTTGGTGGACTTGCTGAGGACTTAAGCCCAGGAGGAAGCCTCCTAGCTCTGAGAGACTGTTCCAAAGAGGCAAGATGAGGGGCCAGGATACACAGAAGTTTTTGCACCAAAACCAGGTAGTCGGAGCATGAAAAGATCAGTGTTAATGAAAACCAGGTATCTCAAGGAATTTAGCACTTTGGGGTGTATGGGAAGATGCGATGGTCTAGACTTACTGAAACCATCCCCTTCCTTTGATCTGCACCTCAGCTCTCTGGGGCCGGCATGCCGTGCTTTCTCACCCTGGGGCTTCCCAGGTGTACCATCAGGGTGCCTGCAGGGGCTGACTGCCAAATGGTGGGCATCCTGTTTCTGTCCTAAGTTCCCTCAGGGCTCACTGCTGGGGTGGCTGTAGTGTGACGGCTTGATGGCTGAAGCATCTCTGTTTACTGATGCAGCAAGTAGCTTTTTTTTTTTTTTTATCGACCTGGGTAGTAGTGGTGAGGGTGGTTTTGCCTTTTCAGCAACCTCAACTCACACCTCAGATCCAAAGTCCTCATGGAAACCTAACATATCCAGCTCCCTCCCAGCCATCCTTTATGGCTAGTTTTTCCCCCTAAGTGTGGTAAGCACCTGCTTTGGTTGTAAGAGGTATTCTGGGACCTCAGAGAGACAGTGAGGACAGCATACAAAGCTCCTGATTTCATGAAGCTCCTGCTCCAGGAGGGGGCAAAAAAAAAAACAAAACAGGAAGCAAATAATAAACAAGGTGATTTCAGAGGCAAGTGATGAAAGTCCAATTCGATCAGACTAAAGCTAAAAGAGAACTGTTTGGGTCTCACGTGATTGGACAATCCAAGAGCTGAACCAGCTTTAGGCTTAGGTCAACAATGTCAGGGAGGTTTTGCCTTTTTCTGTTTGCTGTGTACTGTCCTGCTGGGTTCACTCCCAGTGGTCTCTCTGCTCAAAGGGCAGATGGCTTCTGGCCAGGCCTACCTTCCCCTTCAGCCTTTTCCTCCAGGAGGGCTCTGACTGGCCTGGTTGAGTCTCGTGCCCACCTCCCAACCAATCACTGTGGCTCAAAGGGTTTTGGTTTGCCAGCTTGAGTCACTCACTCTTGGGACCAAGGAGGTGAGTCCAGGCTCACTCAAATCAAAGGGATTAAATGGAATTACCACGAGGTGGGGAGCTTGGCTTCCCAGGGAGGAGTGCCGGCAGATACACATCTGCTCACCCCACGGTTCTTTCTTTCACAACCCTCTGCATCTTTGCAATGATAATCTACTATTGCATGTCCCCTCAAAGCCCCCAAAAGAGGAAAGCAGTCAAAAGAGGAGAGGGGACAGAGAGCCTGGCTGCAGCTTGCTTGATAGATGAGTCTTTATCTTTGCTCCGGGGGAAGAATGATATCACGGACTTGGAATTCATTCATTGCTGCTGCTGCTGCTACTGAGTCACTTCAGTCGTGTCCGACTCTGTGTGACCCCATAGACGGAAGCCCACCAGGCTCCCCCATCCCTGGGATTCTCCAGGCAAGAACACTGGAGTGGGTTGCCATTTCCTTCTCCAATGTGTGAAAGTGAAAAGTGAAAGTGAAGTCGCTCAGTCGTGTCCGACCCTTAGCGACCCCATGGACTGCAGCCTACCAGGCTCCTCCATCCATGGGATTTTCCAGGCAAGAGTACTGGAGTGGCTTGTCATTGCTAGGTCTTGTAAATGTCCTGTTCACTTGCTAGGCAGGATGGGGGCTCCTGGGTCTCTGCCCCAAGGCAGTTTCACCCAATCAGAGGATGAATGCTAAGGCCACATTGCAACTCAAAGACAATCCTTTCAGGTTGCAGATGTTATGGACTCCCTTACTAAGCCCTGTTCAAAAAGGAACAGATTGTTTATATCTTTAAAAAAAAAAAACAAACCCACAGCTGCCTATGTACTGAATGGGGTCATCTCACAGGGTTTTGCCAGGGAACGCCAGCAGGCTGGCATTCATTTCTCTGAGTTAGCCACCGAGAGGCTGTGTTTGCATGCACGCTGACCCGAAATTCACACGAGGCAGCTGTTCATCAAACAGCTGTCATATCATCACGCTGGGAAAAACGTCCTTGATGGATTTGCTGCCAGCCTCGCCAGGTCTTAGGAGGGCAGATTAGACCCTGCAAAGGGGGGTGGAATGCAAAGCTGTAATTTGAGCCAGGATCTTGTCACACTTACGTGCAGCTGTTGCATTCAGAAATACAATATATTTTTTTTCTGCCTTCTAAACAGGCTCTGTTCATTTCAACTGCTTCATTTACTGCCTTTTCCCACCACTTTGGCAGTTGGGTATAATAGCGTTAACTATTGAACTATCTGCTGTTAACAACCTTTTTTCATGGAATTCTTTGAGTGTTTTAGGCACTTTTATAGAGAGAAATGCTTCCCTTTCTGTAGTTTTGTCAATCTTGATTTTCTTTTAGTAGTATTTCATTCTTCCCTGCATGGTTTAAAATCCCCAGTACAAGCAGAATCAAACTATCTGCTGATACAAAAAGCCCTGCTGCTGCTAAGTCACTTCAGTCGTGTCCGACTCTGTGTGACCCCATAGGAAGCCCACCAGGCTCCCCCGTCCCTAGTTGATTTTATAACATGGCCAGCTCATTTTGCTATGATGGCATTTGAAAAAAATGAAGGTACTTCTGTCTTGAAGTGCTACTGTTTGGGATACTGAGCCCACTCTAGTGCTGTGGGTTTTTTGTATGTGCTTGCAGCTATGAATTATTTAAAAAAAAATTTTTTTTCTTGTAATAAAAAAGGAGATTTCCAGTCTCTGAACTCTGGAGTGCTCATGATGTCCTATTTACCTTCAGCAAGTTGATCCATACAATGCAATGTGTTTATTAAGCACCTGCTATGGCTTAAGCCTTTATGTCTCATGCAAGGGGGGAGGGGATTCAGTGATGAATTGTTCACCCTCTGCCCTGGGGGATCTTGCGTCCCAACGAGAGGGTCAGACAGAGCAACAGCCCTTAGAAAGCAAAGCAGAACCTGGATATATTATATAATAGAGAGAATATAGCCACTGCTTATGGTAAGTTTAAATAGAGTGTACTCTACAAAAATATTGTATCACTGTGGTGTTGTGTACCTGAAACAAATAGAATATTATGAATCGACTATGCTTTAATATTTGTTGATTTATTTTATTTTTGGCTGTTCCAGGTCTTCATTGTGGCATGCCGGGTCTTCCCTGCAGCAGACAAGCTTAGTCTCTCCCTAGCATGTGGAACCTTCGTTCCCTGACCAGGTATTAAACTTGTGTCCCCTGCATTGGAAGTCTTAACCACTGGATCACCAGGGAACTCCCAATCAACTATACTTGAATAAAAAATAAATAAGGAACACAGAATACTTGGAGGGTTATTGAGTAGAGAGATTTCTGCTGCCTCACAGACCACAACACTGGGGGAAGCATTCACTGGGCCTTAGAAAGTGAGCGGAATAGATGTCAATGCATGGAATGGGCAGTCAGAGGCTCAGCAGCATCAAGCTGTTGGTGTTGAGTGGTCAGGAACATGCAGCTAGCAGTGGTGGTAAGAAGATGTGACTAATGGGGTCAGACTTTGGGAGAATCATGCACTAGTTCAGGAGGATGAAAAGCTTTCCAAAAGAGAGGGATTCCATGGGCTCATCTGAACTTCAATTTTCTTTTTGGAAGAAGGTAGTCCAGAATATCCTTCCCTTGATATCCTCATTCTCAGGAGGTGCATGTCAAGGAATCTGAGAGTGACTTTCATGGTGTTTGCAATTTATTCTCAAATTGTTCAGCCAAAAAGGTCACACACACCTACACACAGAGAGACAAAGAAGCAAAGCACTCACAAATGTCAAGCCTAGAAGAAGAATGCGTGAATGTTCACTGTACTGTTCTTTTAACTTTTCTGAAAATGTGTAAGTTCTCATGACAAAGCTTGTGAATAGAAAAGAAGGCCCCTGTTCTACCAGGCGGGGTAGACAGTTGGTAATACCTGGGTCTTGGAACTCAGTGCTGCCAGCAACACTCTAATGAACAGTCCCAGCTTCTCCATCTGCAGGCTACGGGGTTATGTTGAAGACACTAAAACCTCTTGAACATCAGCTTTGGCATCTGTCCAAAGGATGCAGTGACAAGACCTGCTGGCCTCCAGAGCTGTGAGAAGATTAAGGCAGAGAGCTTATAGTGTGGGGCCTGACACGTCCAGCAACTCAGGAAATGGAGCTGACTATTGTTGTTATTAGGACTACTGTTACGAAGCTTTATGCTTTATGCTGACCTCGTCTAAGTCCTATCTCTGCTCAGCATCCTTGATGAGTGTTATAGCTCAGAGCAGCATCCTGATGACTCTGCTGATGCCACATCCTCCAGTAAGTGCTGAGTTATAACACTCACAGCATCTTGCAGTGAAAAACATGTTCTGTCTGATCAGCCTGATATATGGAAAGGGCCTCCCAAATGACACTGGTGAGCAGCTTGTGAATATTCAGATCAAAAGTCAGTGTCATTTGGTTTAAATTAAAAAAAATATTCAAAACTCAGGTGAGAAAATAGCACTATTCTTTCAACTTCATCAGCAGCCCCACCGTCCTTTTTACAGTTTACTGTTTCTAAACAAATCAAACATTTCAGCGGGACAATAAATTGTCATAAAGGTGACATGATGGATTTGAAGATGCCCAGAAAAATCTCAAGGCTCATCTTTTCCCTGGTGCATTCTGGCCTCTTCCTCGTCCCACTTGTCCCTATGAATGGTTTTACATTGAACCCGGAGGTATTATGCACAAAAAATGAAAGATTTAAGAGCATTTGCTCAACAAATCAAAAGTAAGCTCAAAACTTCTGCGTTGAAGCCGTGTGTGTTTTGGTTTTATGTCTGCAAGTGTGCCTGAACATACATGTGCACAGGTGCCTGAAGTAGTAAGCAAAATAAAATGAGTGGTTTAGCACATATATTAACACCTGTTTAGCTGCAGTTTCCCAGGTGGTGCTGGTGGTAAAGAACCCCCCTGCCAGTGCGGGAGACATGAGACACACGGGTTCAATCCCTGGGTCAGGAAGATTCCCTGGAGGAGGGCATGGCAACCCACTCCAGTATTCTTTTCTGGAGAATCCCATGGACAGAGGAGCCTGGTGGGCTATAGTCCATAGGGTTGTAAAGAGTCGGACACGACTGAAGAGACTTAGCATTCTTGCATGACTGCAGCGCTCCAAGAAAACGAAACTCCAGCTGTGAAGGTAACTGAATACTCTAACTAGCTAAGCAAAACTACTTTGGTGCAGCTCCACAGGAATTCTAGGTCAACCTCAACCCCTTTCCCATTATCTCTCTACTTTTAAGCAGATTTATTTTTTAGGACAATTTTAGATTTATAGAAAAACTGGGGAGATGGGACTGACAGTTACCAGGTACATCATGCCGATTTCCCATTTTATGGCATCTCACATTATTACGATTGGTTTGTTAAGACTCACAAACTAATATTGGTGTATTTTTAACTAGTCCATGTTTTACTCAGCTATCCTTTTTTTTCTTTTAATCGAACGTCTTTTTCTGTTCCAGGATTCCATTCAGCGTTACATTTACTTGTCACGTTCCCTTAGTTCCATCGTGGCTGTGGCGGTTCTCAGATGTCCCTTGTTTTTGGCGACCTTGGCAGTTTTGAGGCCTGCTCATCTTGTCATTGCCGCACTTCCTCAGCCTTATTTCTAATCAGTTTCCCTTGGAAGACGATGAGCCTTCAGCATTGCTCACACGCTTTCGATGGTCTTGCATCATCATGTCAGAGCAACCGTGACTGACTTGTAGTTATGCTTCAAAAATGTGCTCATGTTTAATGATAGGTCAGGGCATTTGCATTCGAAACTGCTCTCTGGTAACTGGATCTTTTGAGATGTGTTGTAGACCCCCAATTTTCATTTTATTTAAAATTACAGTTTACTATAATTATAAACATAATCTATTTACATCAGATATTCTGGTAGCGATTATGCATTATGGGCGTAATTACAACTATCCTGTACTCACGCTCCCCTCATGCTGTAAAAATGTAACAATTGCCAGAAAACTAGAGCTGGAGGAAATTGTTAGAGGGAAGAGCTGATGAACGGCTTCCCATCCTTCTATCTCCTTGCTTCCAGGTCATAAACCCTTAAATCAGAAAAGCCTGTGTCAAGTCTTTTGCTCTAAACGTAGCTGTTAGGCCCTTGACAGTCCACGGGCCTGCTTCTTCCACTTACTTAAAAAGATACCCAAGAGCTCTGTACCAAGCACCTGGCATGAATAGACAAACACCTGGCCTGTGAGACCCTGGATAGTATTCATGGCAGATTAGACATGGCAGAAGAAAAGAGTGGTTGAAGACATAGGAACCACAACCGCCCATAATAAAATACAGAGAGGATAAGACGGCACACGATGAGTAGGGAATTCATGAGCTGTAAGAAAAAATCAACTGTGTGTGTAACTGAAGTCTGCAAAGATGAACAGAAGGGGGAAAGACAGAAAAAAATGTTAAAATAATAATAATAATAGTCAAAATTTTCCAAGCCTTCAAACAAAGTAGATTCTAGGGCAAAGAATATTACCAGAGATGAAGTCATTTCATCATGATATATGGGTCAATTCATCTAGAATACACAACAATCCTAAACAGCTATGTACTTATTAAGAAAGTTTCCAAATATGTGAAGCAAAAGCCTAATATAATTGAAAAGAGAAATAGACAAGTTCAAGGCTGTCAGAGATTGCACTCCTCTGTTCCAATAACTGCCGGAACAGGTAGACAAGAAATGGAGTAAGGAAATCTGAAATTCACTTTGATATTAATGTAGCCAATTCAGCTTTCTTTTGATCAGTGTAATCATGTCTTTTACTGTCTTGTTACTTTTAACCTATTTCTGTTTTTTTGTTTCAAGTGCATATCTCATATGCAGCATAGAGTTGAACAGAACCTCATCATAGTCTGATCAATCACGTTGCTATAATCAACAATTTTAGGGCACTCCATCAAACATAGCAGAATACACATTTTTTTTTAAGTGCACACAGATTGTTTACCCAAATTAACCAAATTCTGAGCTTTAAAATATATCTTAACACATTTAGAAGGATTTGATTTATGCAAAGTATATTATTTAGTCACAGTAGTATTAAATTAGAAATTTATAATAGAGAGGTAACAGGTAATTCCCAATTATTTGGAAACTAAATAATACATTTTTAAATAATCAGTGAGTTAAAGAAGAAATCAAAAGGGAAACAGAAAGTATTTTAAAACAGTAGTTTCAAGCAAAAACACAGTATTTTTTAAATATGTTAGTATATCTGAAGAACAATATGCCAGAATTTGCATGATGCAATTAATGTAATACTTGAGGGAAATTTATAGCACCAAAAACCACAATTTATGAGCTCGGGTTCCTCCTTAAGAAAATGTAAAAAGTAGAGAGCCACTCAAACCCAAAGTAAGCAGAAGAAAATAGATAATAAAGATCAGAGTGGAAAACAGTGAAATGCAAAATAGGAAGTCAGATGAGAAAAATCAATGAAACCTAAAGTTGTTTATTCAAGAAAATTAAAAAGGTCAAAAAGCTTCTAGCCAGGCTGAAAGAAAAAAAGAGAGCAGGCAATAATGATCTATATTACGACTGAAATACATGACAACACAACAGATTTTATAGGTATCAAAAATAAAGGAATATTATGAACAACTTTATGCCAATACATTCAATAACTTGGATAAAATGGATAGACACATTGAAAGACATAGAACGACCAAAGTTCACTTTAAAAAGAGATTAAATTTGTAGATTAAAACATTTTCCAGGGAGAAAACTCCAGATGACATCATTGATGATTTCAGGAAGAAATAATACTAATTTTACAAATCCCTCACTGAAGACCTTTTCCCTCACCTCCTTTGACCCAGTACCTCATGCATGCCTTTCAGTAAAAAGATTGAAAGCTAACTTAATAACAAACAAAGGCAAGAAGAAGTACATGGGGAAAAAATAGATGCATACATCATCAGATCCGCACATCTCACTATTTCCACGGCTCTTACCCTGGTCCCTTGTAGAAGGAAATGGCAACCCACTCCAGTACTCTTGCCTGGAAAGTCCCATGGATGGAAGAGCCTGGTAGGCTCCTGGTAGGTCCATGGAGTTGCAAAGAGTCGGACATGACTGAGCGACTTCACTCACTACCCTGGTCCCTGGTCTCTGGTCCCAGCCACCATCAGTTTTCTGATTTTTAGTCCTCTTCGATTCTGGTCCTAGCTCTCCTTTACAATTTAGTGTCTCCTCTTTCATCCCCTGGTCTTGGAAGTCAGGACATCCAAACCCAACTTTATCTCCAGAACACTTATCCCTAAACCTGACTTTTGTGGTGAGCAACAGAGGCTTGTCTCATATAACTTCCTCTTTGGGGGGAGACGGACCTGCTGCATCCACTGTTGAAGATTCAACTTCCTCTCCGACGTGTATATATCCTTTTCTTCTGCCCCCCCCCATTCCTAGCCATTCTGGGGGAGGTCGTTTGGGGCGCTTTCCCACTCCACGCAAGTGCAGTTCAGCACAGGGCACCCTGAGGGAGGGCATCCCAGCTCCTGTCTGGGATAAAACCCTGGGCAAAGGCCACCAGTGTCTGAGTCCCACTCACTTCAGAACAAAAGAACTATCTCCCCTGTATCATTACCTTCAGGATTGCTAGGTGAGATATGTGAAGGATTTATGAAATAATTTGTTGTTTTAGTCGCCAAGTCATATCCAACTCCTTTGCAACACCATGAATTCTAGCTAGCCAGGCTCCTCTGTCCATGGGATTTCCCAGGCAAGAATACTGGAGTGGGTGGCCATTCCCTTCTCCAGGGGATCTTCTGACTCAAGGATTGAATCTGCGTCTCCTGCATTGGCAGGCAGATTCTTTACAGCTGAGCCACCAGGGAAGCCCTTATGAACTAATAGAGTGGGGTTAGTAAGAGATCATGCACAATTATTTTCTTTTCCATGCATTTGTCTTTTCTCCCTATGAATTTGTAGGCTCTTTCTGCGCAGGATCTCTGCATCCTCCTTGGTATGCGCTGAGCACTTTGTGCATGTAGCAAGCCCCCAGTGAATGCTTTTCTGAACCAGTCACAGCTTTGGTGGCTCAGAGGTGATCTTTCTGCAGTCCAAGACCACTGGCATGTTATCCCTTCCCCGTCTTTAGCAGCAATATTTGTCATTGCCTGTTACAGATGGAAATCCCTGCAAACAAAATTCGCCTCTGCAATTGAGTTAACATTTCATTATTGCTTTCGATGGTGTTTTGTTTTACAAGCAAAGCAACATGAAGTGGCTTCTCCAATTCTTTAAAGCAAAATATAAAATGAAGAGTCTTTTCGGGCCAGTTGTTGCATCACATTTTCCTTATTTATCATTTTATGGCAGGCATATTTCTGGTAAAATGGTACTGATCCTGTGGTCGCTTCTGAGAGCATGAATAAGGTAGATTTCACACAGACTTCTAGCTCTCAGTTAATCAGAATTTCCAAAGGTACAGATATCCGTGGGCACCTAAAAGGCTTTTCCTAAAATTACTGTATTTGAGGAAGGTAAATGAAACATTTCATATTAACTTGTTAACAAAATATATGAAACTGCTTTGACTGTTCTTTTCGATATTTACCTTTATGACCTATGCATCCGTGGTCTTACCAGCCCAAATATTATCTCTATTTCCTCAGCTTGTTGGCATCAAATTGCCCTTTAAGACCCACTTTTAAAAAGGATAAATTAACTGTGGTATCTTAACTGTTGTTCAGTGAAAAGCAAGAGTTTTTGAAATAACGTGGGTGAATCTCAAAAATATGATGCTGCAGAATAAAAGGAGCAAAGAACAAGATGAAACATATGCCTTTTTAATAGGAATTTCAAAAATTGGCAAAACTAATCTGTTGGTGATGGACAGGGAGGCCTGGCGTGCTGTGATTCATGGGGTCGCGGAGAGTCGGACACGACTGAGCGACTGAACTGAACTGAACTGAACTGAATCTGTGGTAGCAAAAGTCAGACTGGTGGTTATCTGAAAGATGACGAATTGAAAACGTTTGGTATCTTGAGTGGGGTGGTGGTCACCATGGGTGTCTACAAGTATAAAAGATTAATTAGCTGCTTATTGGAAATGTGGGGATTTTTCTGCATGTAAACCATATGTCAGTAAGTTATATTTAAAAGGAATCAAGTGTAGATTTCCTTTTGCTTCTGGAAAGATGAAGTAGATATACTTTGACCTCCTTTTCCAACTAAGTACAACTAAATACCCCTGACATTACACATGCAAAATAAACATGAGAGAACTCTAAAACAAGGGAAGAGGAAGGCAAGCTAGTTAGGGACCTCAGGACCCAAGGAACAACAGCGTGAAGGTTCCTTGGGGTTTTCTTTTGCCTCATACATCCCAAGCCTAAAGCAAAAGAAGCCACAACATGGGATCACACATTCATCACTGGTAAGAATACAAAATGGTACAGTCAGCACGGAAGACAGCCTGACAACTTCTTAGAAAATAGACCTGCAAATGCCACTTGACTCAGCAATGCACAGAGAAATGAAACCTACTATTCACACAAAGATCTGCACACAAACGTGGATAGCAGTTCCATTTACAATAATCAAAAACAGGGAGCCACCCAGGTGTCCTCCAGCAACCAAGTGATTAAACAGCCTGGTGTAGCCGCACCATGAGAGACTACTCAGCAATAAAAAGGAAATGACTGGCTTTCGCAGCAACCTGGATTAATCTCCAGAGAATGGCAAAAAGTGGGGCTGGCAGGGGCTGATGAGGACAGCCAATCTGAAAACTCTACATACTGCATGATAATATTTACACACTTTTCTTGAGCTGAGAAAATTATAAAAAGGGAGAACAGATAAATGGCTGCTGGAGGTTAAGAGGGTGTGAGGAGCGGAGAAGTGTGGCTGTAAAGGGGCAACTTGAAGGATCCCTGTGGGGGTGGAGATGCTCTGTCTTGACTGTATCAGTGTCAGTATATGGTCGTGAAATTGTGCTTCAGCTTTAAAAGATGCTTCCCTTGGGGAAAACTGTGGAAAAGGCTCACAGGGTCTTTCTATGTTATTTCTTACGACTGCATGTGACTCTACAATGATCTCAAAATTAAAAGTTTAATGAAAACAGTTTTGAACATCATAGCACAGCATGGTTTGACTGGGGAAGGGCAGGAGGGAAATTTATGGAGTTATGATAATGCTTCTCACCTTGTGCGGGCTCAAAAAATGATTCACAACCTAAAAGTTGAGAGTTGTGCTTTATTAGGTGGGAATTTTAGGACTTCACGCCCAGGAGATAGCATCTCAAGTAATCCTGAGAGAACTGCTCTGAGGAGGTGAGGAGGGGGCCAGATTATGCAGAAGTTTTGCAACAAGAAGCAGGTAGTTCGAACATCAACAGATGCTTATTAAGTGAAGAAAACCAGATATCCTGAGTTACGGAATTTAGT